>NC_056735.1:375849311-376149311 GCF_019279795.1 Protopterus annectens
GATCAGTTGGGATCAGCCTTGCTAGACATGCTATAGTGTTAAGGTTTTACAACATATGTTGGTTAGTGAAGAAAACACATTCCAAGATTAGTTATAATAGCATGCATAGGTGTTCCCATTAATCCAAAATAACAGATTTGAAACAGTTGCATAGCAAACAGAACATATGCATATGTGGAACCATAATGGGCATTTTAACAGCATGCAAGTTACATTGGCAGGAACAGGCCACCAATGATAGTATTTGAACAGGGAACATTAATAATCAAATGTTTAAATATTTGTATAACAATAGGACACATGTCCCAATAGTAGGTGTGGTGAAAAACATACCTGTTTATTTATGTGTTTAGATTATTGGTGCAGATAAGGTGGGGAGCGAGAGAGAGAGAGATGTCACTTAACAAATGTATAGGTTTCCATTGCTCACAACTTTAATGCTCATTGCTCTACAGGTATTAACTCACTTTACCTAGATCTATGGCCTTGGGTTGAACAGTGGTATGTTTGTACACATTATTATCATTATGGCCTTCTTACAGCTACTTTCTACATTTTCTTACCTGGCAGATCTGTGGATGAAATGTCTGTTAACACTACCTGACTGTTTCTACATAGATTCTTACAGCTAATTTTTTACATTTTCTTACCTGGCATACCTGTGAAGAAAATGTCTGTTAACACTACCTGACTGTTTCTACACAGATTCACAAAGTCAAATGGTTACATATGTGCACCCATACTGTGTGTGTGTGTGTGTGTGTGTGTGTGTGTGTGTGTGTGTGTGTGTGTGTGTGTGTGTGTGTGTGTGTGCATGTGTGTGTGTATGTGCTACTGCTATAGTCCATCTTGGTTTCTATTGGTCACCCTGGGTGTTGGCAGCACTGACCGCTAGCTGTGACAGTGACACTTGAGGCACATTTCTTGGTGGGGACTACTTGCTGTATGTACTTATCTTGCTGTCACAAGTGTATAATTACAACTTTCTTCCAGCTGGTGTCCACATTTTCTTACCTGGCAGACCTGTGAAGGACATTTCTATTAACAATACCTAACTGTTTCTATACAGATTCACATATTCTTGGGTGAGATTTTGCATACAGCTTAATACCACTCCCGCGATTCAAACCGTGCCTGTTTCTGCAAGAGATTCAACAAGCTGTGTTTCAGCATAATGAGCTATTAAGGAACTCTTTCTTTTTTTGACTGTTTTCTGCCTAATACTCTCTTGTTTGGACTATCTGCCTTGTAATTCTGACATTCATGCATGGCACATTGTTCTTATAACTGTGCATTTATACTTTGATTACTTACAGTATGGCAAACAAATGGTTAACACAACAGTAATATTCTGGGATCAGAACTGGGTGCATGGAACATTTGTTATGATAACTCTGTGTTACAACTCCACAATATTTGTCAGATGAGTCTCAATTAATTAATGCTGTCAGAACCATAATTGCTCTACTGAACTTGTACACATTTACTTCATACTGCCAGATTTCTCTGTACACACAACAGTCTGAGGTTTTGTCTTTTATTAACAGGTACTGTAACTTTTATTGATATATATCCCATACATCACTATTACTCTGCAATGTGTCATTTATTCAGTCAAAGCAGTACATATTTCTAACTACTGGCAGGTGACATTCTACTCCTTTCTATTTATTTTCCCTGACTACTACAAGCTAGATTTGTACTCACCAGCCTTGTGACTCAGCCTTGACAACCTGCTGGGGTGTGCATCCATGTTCACAGCCCTCTCATCTGCAGCTGTACAAGAGAAAGAGAAACATTTATGCATACCTATCCATCTCATACTTAGGCTGGACCTTGATGCACAATTAATTGGTACTGATACTTACACACTGCTGGGACTCTTGAGCATCTTGGATCCACTGATCCAAGAGATCCCTCTTCCGATGCTTGAGGTCAGTGTAGTGGTACTGGATCTGCTCATCAGTCCGAGGGATACTAGTATCACTGGTGAGGTCACATGAGAGATGATTGCTGGCCTCCGCTTTGTACTGGGAGCCCTGGTACTGGTCCTGCAGCAGTCTTTCTGCATGATATTTCACAAGAAGTGCACCCAGGACCCTGGATTCCTGGATGCCCCAGCGCTGTCCCGGAAGTGTGTGCCCTTTCCTACTCCTGCCATGGTGCCTACAGTGATCAGCTACAACAGGTTATGGGCTGTAATCTCACCTCCGAGGAGTAAATAGGGCTGATTTCCTGCCCTTCACTGTGATTGGATGATTTTGAAAATGTTGAGCTAAGCCACGGGCAAACCTGCTTAGCTAAGTTAGGCATTGCTTAAAGGGAAGATGCTAAGCACTGATTACCAGTGTGTAAATCCACTTAGCTACTCATTAGACCCATTACAGAGTACAATGCCCCTTTTGGAATGTACCTCACAAGACATCTGCAGCAGCTGGAAAGGCCACAGAAGTACTTCACAAAGAGGATTACTGGACTCAAACAAATGTCCTACACTGACCATCTCAAAAAACTCCAGCTTTACTCCGTAGCATATCACCTACTCCGAGGTGATCTCTGCCTAACATATAAAGCTGTGTCAAACCCAGAGCTGTTGGACATGCTACACCTAAAGAAATCCCAATCCCTCCGAGCTACACGCTCTAGGGACTTAAACCTTGTTTCCACAATAAACAGGACATGCTGGAGGGATAGATTCCTCTCCCAGAGACTTCCCATACTCTGGAACAGGCTACCTATCTATGTCAAGAAAAGTTCTTCATTAGCACTCTTCAAGAAAAATCTTGATGAGTGGATGGGAAATATAACAAAGAAATACACCCCGGGGATCACTTCTGTGTCTCTGCTCAACAGTGGCACAGGAAAATAACTTTCTTGGGTGGCATAAGCCAGGGAACCATGTTGACTAGGCTTATGTAGGCCCTTGGGTCGATAGCCTAGTACCTACCTATGAACCTATGAACCTATAAACCTATGCTAATTATTGCTCAGTATACATATTTGAGCAATGCTTACCCTGACTAAGCATAGCTAGGCAGAATTTAGCACTGCTCAGCTTTTATTTTATGGACTATCAGGATTGTGGGTTTCATTCCTTCTTAATGACACATCTGTACTACACTGACAACTCACATTTGGACGTGCTACACTACCCTGGTTAACAAATATATATTATTACTATTTATTTTTGGGTAAATATACCTTTGGTGCTGTTTTCACAAATAAAGATTTATGGCTAGAATTGGGGCTTGAACTGTGAACCACTGCATACTACGTGAATGCTCTAACCATTACACTATTTCACTTGGAATATTTTGGCTGTCTACTACTATTTAGGTCATTTGAATGTTTAAACTATGCTATGCATAGCCGTGTGATGCACACACCATCACAGCTACACTTAAACTTTATTGGGGATGAAAAAAAAATAAAAAGTATAAAATTACGCTTAGTAACTTAGAAAGCTACCAGGATAATTCCTTTTGCATTAGGGGGACATTTTTTGAGGGATATTCCTTATGCAAATCTGATGTATGTCACTATTTAGTGACTTCATTTGCCTAATGGGAGCAGATTTTATGAGAAACAGCCACAAATGTATGGGACAACTCTGGATATTCTGTGAACATCACGCCAGTTGTGAGCTATGTTGTTGGGGCTGTATTTGTCTTGTTTTCCTCCTAACAGTGTCTGCTTGCTTTGAAATTGCCATACAGCAATTCTACAGTGCAGGGGGCATGTATACTCTGCGAGCAATGCTCAGACACTGTACTCAATCTTTTTCCATGGCCATCTAGTGTACGCAGAAGCATGCCCTCATGAATATGCAGGGTGTGCTGCTGTCCTAGATGGCCACAGAATGCTCTGTGCAAGAATAACACTATTCTTGCATAGAGCTCAATGAATCCTGGAGTAGCTTAGTACTTCTGGCCTACTTCAACCAGGTCCCAATGAAATAGTGCGCAAATGCAGTGCAAAAATAGGGTGTTCCACATATTGACTGTTTGTTACACATTGCCAGGGTTTGTGTTCCACATTGGCCTCTTAAGAGGATGAGACCTATATCTATATCTACATATGTATCTAGCCATATATAACTAAACATAACCATTTATACAATGACAGGTCATTGTTATTCAAAAATGGAGGGCGTAAGTAAAATGTCCTATGCAGACCACTTCAAGGCCCTATTCCTGTATTCTATTTCCTACAGGCTGTTGAAAGAAGATCTATACTTGACATACAGGGCATTGTCAGACTCCACTCTGCTGGACCTCCTGCATATCTGCAAAACAAACAGCACCAGAATTATTCATTCACACTTCTGATCAAACCACGCCATCTATGAGTAAATCCTGATATACCCACAACTACTTGTGGGTTATTTCTTGAATACATATATGTATACATATTTTTTACATATAAATATATATATATATATATATATATATATATATATATATATATATAATATATATATATATATATATATATATATATATATATATATATATATATATATTTTATATATATATATATATATATATATATATATATATATATATATATATATATATATATAAAATTTAAAATATTTTATATATATATATATATATATATATACATTTAAAATATTATACCTATCTATACATCTGTTGCACTCTGCCTCTCTCTCTACATAATTAAAATGATTACATCAATGAACATTTCATCAAATCCCAACCTACTAATCAACAATGGAAATCCATCCAACAGTCTAAAATGTCAACCTGCCCTACTTTCAACTATCCAGTCTACCCCAACTTACATTACCCTGTCATAAAGTGCTCATATTAAGCTTTGTAGCTCTCATGGAACCTTGAGTCTAACCCCATTAACAAATTAGCTGTGTAAATATATGTCACATGCCCATTCACTTACATTGTGAACTGCAAGCAGATGCACTTTTTCAACATGCAGTTTGTCCATCAGCAAAGTGACATTTGAATAGACTTCAACAAAATGCTGCACGTCATACCCAAAACAAAAACAGATTTGACAAAACCAGTGGAATCCTGCATATCTAGAAGGAGTTTATTTACACCATTAATGACAAAGCCATACCACTGATCTTGTACCTGATACTGATCCCCAATTTGGTGCCCTACAACTGTTAAGTTAAGGAGCAAAAAAAAAATTTTTAAAAAAGAAAAAAATTGATCACGACAATAATTGTATGAGGAGCAAAAAAAAAAAAGAAACAAATTAATCATGACAATAATTGTATTTAGACATTTGTGAGCATACAAAAAAATACGACAAGAACAACTTTAATACATGTTTTAGATGGAGGTAAAGATAATGACTGAATCACATATAAGATTTTTCGTAAAATAATAATTTTTATTTTAGATAGTTTCTCTTCCATTGTGAGCGGCCACAGTGGTGCAGCAGTTAGCATTGCCACCTCCCAGCAAGAGGTTCTCCAGTTCGATCCTTGGCTGGGGTGCCTTCTGTGCAGAGTCTGCATGTCCTCCCTGTGGTCACATGGGTTTCCTCCGGGTGCTCCAGTTTCCTCCCAAAGACATGCTGTAGGTGGATTGGACACTCTAAATTGGCCCTAGGTGTGAGTATGTGCATGTGTGTGCCTTCTGTGGAAGGTTGAATGCCAGGCTGGCAACTCGACACTGTAAAACTCAACTGCCAATCATGGGCGGACAGGTGATCTGCTGTGGCGACCCCTAACCAGGAAAAGCCGAAAGAAGAAAAATCTCTCTTCCATTGTGAAGAAAAAAATGTTCCATTTATTTTAGATTCTTTATACTGGTTTATGCTGTTAGTATAGTTGCAATTTATTATATTATTCATGTTATGTGTTATAATTATCCCTGTATGGTTCGTTTTTTTCTCTTTGAGATTGTATTTAGTAAATTTATCATTTATCCTATCAATATTAGCGTTTATGGGTAGAATTTTGTTTTGTTATCATTAAAGGAGAGACCAGATTTTTGGGAAGTCATCCATTGCCTTAAAAACAGCAGAAAGGGAATTGCCACTGTTACTCATTGTCAAAAACTGTCATCAGCAAATAACTGGATTTTAGAAATCAAATAAAAATTTATGCTAATGCTCTTTATGTTTAAATTTGACCTAATAAAATTAGCAAAAGGTCCCATAATTACAGTGAAAAGCAGGGGTGAAAGAGGACAGCCTTGTTTAGCTCTCTTCAATATTTGTATTGAATTAGAAGTAAAAGTAACTATTTTAGCATATGCAAAACAAATGTAATAAAGAAGATTTTTAAGATGTGTAAGATTACTTGGAAAAAATTACATTCCTGTAAGACTAACAAAAGATATTTCCAATTCACAGAGTCAAAAGCACTATTGATGTCTAGACTCATTAATGTTAGATTCTCTTTTG
The DNA here is from genome assembly GCF_019279795.1 of Protopterus annectens. NCBI lineage: Eukaryota > Metazoa > Chordata > Ceratodontiformes > Protopteridae > Protopterus > Protopterus annectens. The sequence continues at coordinate 375,855,714 of NC_056735.1, forward strand.
TTTTGTTTACATAGTCAATTACTGTTATTATTCTATTGATATTGTCATAAGTATTTGTATTTAGAATAAAACCAGTTTGATCCTTATTAATCATGGAAGTTAGAATATATTTTAATCTATTAGCATGAATTGTCATGAATAATTTATAATATACATTTAAATTTGAAATTGGTCTGCATGAAAAACATTCAGTTGGATCTTTGTTAGTTTATTTTTTTTTTTATTTAAGTTTGATGATCAGGGAAGTCCACTGGGCCAAGAAGAGCCCGTTTTCAGTGGAGGCCCATGGAGAAAAGCTCCACAATAATTGCAAGTTACATTTCACATGTTACAAAAGGACATAGTTCACACAGCTAATTAAACATTTAAGGATAAGCTCCATGATATTTGCAACTGGCTTGTCACAATGTTACAAAAATGAAAATACATAATTCAATACAGAAATTTCAACATTTACATAAAGTGAATATTTTTTTATAAACTCAGGTGTAGGTTTAACATTTCACAATATATAGCTACTAGTCATTAGGTTAGGAAAATATTATGCATGGAGAGGGTAATAGTATAATTGAGATTGCAGACTATAGTACAATAGATATTAGAGAGAAAATTAGTTTTTGATAGGGAAGGGATTGTTTTGGGTGGGATGAAGTAATAGTAGAGGTAGTTGGATGAGTCAGTGCAAAGTGGAATGAGGGGGAGGGTTTTAAGTTGACGCATGGCAAGGGCATTTCCATTTGGAAGAAAGATGAGAGTGTAGCTGTGATTTGAAATGTGTATGATTAGATAGGTTGCATAGGTGTGTGGGGGGAGTGTTCCACTGTTTAGCTAAGGAGTGGGACAGCAGTAGATGGTCAGGAGGTCATGCAGGTTTGTAGAACTGAAGGAGATGTTGGTTTTTGGATCTGAGTGAGCGGTTGTGAATGTAAGGTTTTAATGGAGTAGCAAGAGCTGGGCAGTTAGCAGGTTTAAAGATGAGCTTGTGGGCAATGGTGAGTTGTAGGTAACTGAGGTAGTTGGGTAGTTTAAGCCAGTTGAGGGTGAGGAGGGAGTGGCAGTGGTGGGATGAGTTTTTTAAATTGGTTGCAAATTTGGAGATCTTGTGGTAGCAGGATTCAAGTTTGGACCAAAGGTCAAGATGGTGAAAAGAGGGGCACCATATATAAGGGAGGGGAGTAGGAAGGTGGATGCAAGAGTTTGATGGGTAGAGGGATTTAGGAAGTGGTTGTGCCTGTAGAGGAGACCTAACGTTTGGTGTGTTTTCTTGATTGTGGAGCGGATGTGTGTGCCAAATTTTAGTTCTTCATCAATAATGATGCCAAGGAGCTTGGTGTTGGGAACAATTTCAAGGAGGGTGTTGTTTTGGCTCTGTATTGTGAGTGTGGATTTGTCAATGGAGTTTTTGGTAGGGAAATAAAACATTATTTCGGTTTTATTTGCATTTAGTGCCAGATGGTTAGACTGCATCCAGATTTCTGTTTTGGAGAAGGCTAGCTGGATTTTTGCTAGGTGTTCGGAGGGAAAAAGGCTGAGCAGATGATTGTTGAGTCACCTGCATACTAGATGATAGATGAGTCTGGGATGGATTGGTGAAAGTTGTTAATGAACAGGTTGAAGAGAAGAGGGCCAAGAACAGAACCTTGTGGGGCACCTGTGAGTGTGGGAAGGAAGGGGAAGGTTGAAGTTTTCCATTGGATAGCTTGTTGGCAGTTGGACAAGGAGCTGGAAAACCAGGCGATGGTGGTGGGAGAGAGGTGTAGGGAGGATATGTGGGATATAAGTAGGATGTGTGAGATGGTATCAAAGGCCTTTAACAGATCTAGGAATAGTGTGGATACGAACTTACCTGAGTCGCATTCGAGGTTTATGGTTTCAAGAAAGCAAAGAAGGGCAGTCATGGTGTTACGGCCAGGGCAAAAGCCGTGTTGGGTAGGGGAGAGGATATTGTTTAGTGTTAGATGTGCCATTAATTGTGCTTGTATTGTTTTCTCTAGTATTTTAGAAAGAGGGGAAAAGATGGCAATAGGCCTGAAGTTGGTGGTATCAGTATTTTTGCCACCTTTGTGGAGGGGGATGATGTAAGCATGGTGCCAGATAGAAGGCACATATGATTCTTGTATGAATCTATTTATAAGAATAGAGATGGGATAGGCAATGCTGTCTGCAGATTGTTTGAGGAAGGTGGGTGGAAGGTTGTTGGGTCCATTGAGACAGGGTTTGAGTTTGAGAAGTCTTTTTATGGTGCTTGTTAGGATGGGCTTGAGGCAGAAGGATGTGGAGGAAGGTTGATGATTGGGGTGGTGGTAGGGGCAGGAGGGGGTGGTGGTGGAGGATGGGGGCTGGGAAGGAGGCTGATAGTTTAGCTATGCAGTCTATGAAGAATGAGTTGAACTGGCTGGCTGTTTCAAGGTTGGAGAGTTTGGGGTCTGGGCAGGGGTTTTCTTTGTTGCCAGGATGCAGCATGGATGAGATGGAGTTCCAGAATTTTTTTGATTTGTTGAGTGCAAGAACTGGAGTTTGGAGTAGAGGGTTTTGCTGTCTTTAATTATTAGTTTTTTTTGCGGAGTTTCGTAGTTGCTTATACTCTAGGAGGGTATTTGGGTTTTTATGTTTCTGATATTGTTTCCGTTTTCTGTCCCTTTGCTGCAAGGCTAGTTTAGTATCTTTTGATAACCATGGGCAGGGATTGGTTTTAATGTGTTTGGTTAGCGGGGGGGGCTTGCTGATTCAGAAGGGTTAGAAATGAGTGGTTAAAGTAGGAAATGGCATCATCCAGAAGAAGGGTTTTTAGAAGGGACCAGTCAATATGCTTTAAGCATTCGGAGAAAGTTAGAGGGTTGAAAGAGGAGAAGTTGCAGGTTTAGATGTAGTGGTGTTGTTTATGCAGTGGAGATGGGAAATGGTTGGCGAAGGTTGGTAGGTGATCACTGAGAGAATCAGGTAATGTTCTGGCTTTGGTGATAAGGTTTGGGTGCGTTGTTAGGATCCAGTCAATGATGTTACTAGAGGCACCATCTTTATTTGGTCTGGTTGGAGATGGTATTAGTTGGAATTAATTGTACATGTTGATTGTGTGGGACGGGGCTTTAGAGTTAATAGTATTCCAGTTGATGTTGGTATCACCGAGTATATAGGTTTCATTTTTTATATTGGAGGAGAACCAGGACAGAATGTTTTCAAGAGTTTTGATGTTATCACCAGGGGGAATATAGAAGGCAGCATTACATATGGGCTTGTGGTTGTTTATTTTTAGTAAACCTATTATAATTTCAGCATTGGCAAAGGTTGGTATTTTATTGGAGTAGGAAGTTATGGTATGGGAGGTGGGGTAGATTATTGCTACTCCACCTCCTTTTTTGTGGGCTCTGTTATTGCAAATGATTTGGAAACCTGATGGTAGGATTTTGTTTTCTTTTATATAGGTTTTCAGCCAGGTTTCATAAACAGCAGTAATGTCGAGGTGGTTATGGGAGAGCCAGGTATGGAGGTTAGGGATTTTATTTTTTAGGCTTTGTGCATTTAGTGTTGTTAGGTGAATGGACTTTGAGTTTGTGGGTTGAATGGAGGGTTTGGTGAGATTGATGTTAGGGATGGGTCCAGGGTTGGGGTGGATGTCGCCGGCTACTGAGAGAGAGATGTGGTGGAGTAGAAGATTAAGGCAGTGTGTTGAGCAAGGGTAGCTCGGGTTGTGTGAGAGTAGTGATTTTCTGGTACCACATTTAAGAGGGGAGTACAGGGGGGTTGGGTTGGGAGCAGTTTTGGTTTGAAAAAATAGATTTGGTTAGAGGTAAAGAGTTCATGTGAGACGGATGAGTAGGATGGGAAGTGAGGTTGATGGTAAGATGTACTGGAGTGTGTGTGAGAGTTATGACAAGGGTTGGGAAAAAGTGTGAGATAGGTAGGAGAAGAGACAGAGATTAGTAGGGCAATTGGGGTTATAGGGAGAGATGTTATGTAGAGCATTGTAGGAGGAGTGGATGTTTGGAGTGATGTAGATCTACAGGTGGGTGGGGTTTGGCTTAGGTGTATTGTGATTGGAGAGGTGCTGGGTGGGGAGGAGTTAGGGGTGTATAAAAGTACAGGTAGTGGGGACGGGTGGAATTTGGGGGCAGGGTAGGGGAGCAGAGTGAGCCCTAAGGGTGAATGGAGTGAGTTACACCTTCCTGGAGGAGCAGCTTATTTATGCACCAATGGGGAGCTGCAGTTTACTGAGAAGTAGCAAAATAATGTAGTTATGCCAGGGGTTTTAGAAAGGGACATGCAGTAAATTATGATTCAATAGCGTACTAATTAAAAAAAGAATGGAATATGGTATAAGCAAGTGCACTACTGGGGATTCCTATGAAGCAAGGGCAGAAACGCTAAGTCAAATGATGGTACCTTTCTACATCAGGTTTTTTTATTCAATATGTAAGTACAATCATAAGTACATGGTACTTACAGTTGTGCACACTACTCAGGGATACCCGTGGGACAGACATAAACAGAGTGTAGTCAGGCAGAGGTTTTTAGTATTTAAAGATAATGCCGCAGCTCAGGGGAGGAATAAGTAAACTCTCAAGATGAAGAGGAAGGGAAATAGACAGGATTGACAGGGCTGGGAAGCTTACAATAAGATTATGTTAGCAGACTGAGAGAAGGGGGGGCTAAGAGCCAGGGCTTGGAGAAAGCTGTGAGAAAACAGGTTTGACAGGGCTAGGAAACGTACACTAGAATTATGCTAGGAGAACAAGAAAAGGTGGGGGGCTATGGACCAGGACTTGGTGTGAGAAGAAAAAAAACAATCAACCAGCTATTCCAGGTCAGTATCTAAAGGTTTCTGTTTATATGTGTGAATTCAAAAGCAGATATAGTAGAGCATCAGGGAAGTAGAATATAAAATAAATGTAAAGCTTTGGAAAACTGTATAAATTTGTTACAATAAACGGGAGAATAAAATATAAGAATATAAAAGAAATGTTATATGCAAGATAAATGAAATATAAGAATATAAAATAAATGCAAAGCTTTGGAAAATGTATATATTTGTTGCAGTAAATGGGAGGAAAAAGGGTGGTCCAGTAGTGTGCACAGCTGAAGAATCAGTAGGAGTATCACAGAGAGATTATAATAGACCTACACTCCTCACAGTCTATTGATAAAAGTAGAACTTGCAGTGGCTTTTACTGGTTTGTACAGGGTTCTGCTCTCCATGTTCTTGTATGCAGGTTTTTTTTTCTTTTTTTTTGCTGGACCTTTGAATGTGTTTAAGGGAACTGCTCACAGTTTGTTGATAAAAGTAGAACTTGCAGTGGCTTTTACTGGTTTGTACGGGGTTCCACTCTCTGTGTTCTTGTATACAGGCAGTTGCTTCAGGTTTTTTTTGGTTGGACCTTTGAATGTGTTTATGGGAACTGCTCACAGTCTATTGATAAAGTAGAACTTGCATTGGATTTTGCTGGTTTGTACGGGGTTCCACTCTTTGTGTTCTTGTATGCAGGCAGTTGCTTCGGGGTTTTTTTTTGTTGTTGTTGGATCTTTGAATGTGTTTAAAAAAACTGCTCACAGTCTGTTAATAAAAGTAGAACTTGCAGTGGCTTTTAGTGGTTTGTATGGGGTTCTGTTCTCCATGTTCTTGTGTGCAGGCAGTTGCTTCAGGTTTTTTTTTTTGGACTTTTTTAAGGCTTTTAAGTTTTTAAAATTGGGGACATGAGAGTATATTTCCAGGAGGAAGAAACATCTGTTACATTTTTAACTATAGAAAAAACTTTGCGTAATATGTTTAAGCCTTCTTTAGAGAATAACTTGCAGAGTTCTGGTATAATCCCATCATTACCTGGTGCCTTGTTAGGTTTTACTTTGTTAATTTGAATTTGAATTTTAGACATTGAGACAGGCTTATCAATTAATTTCACTTGGTCATCAGATAATTTATTTTTTATAATTTTTTTATAAAAGTTTTGATTATCCCTTCTGAGTCTGTTATTACATTGTATTGATTGATTTTATTGTAATAATTTCTAAATTATTTTAAAATATCTTCTATTCCGATCACTTTTCCTTTTGTCTTATGTGAACAAATCTCACAAGCTGACTTATGCATAGATTTTGAGTTAATGGAGAAATTAATTATCTTAAACTTTTCTAGATTAATCCTAGTTTTGTGATTTAAAATTTCCAAATACTTATTATGTAGATTATTAATCTTTTCTATGTTATTCTTGTTACCTGTCTGATTTTCCAGTTTTAATCTGTAAAGTTCTTCCTGTATCTCATACCATTCTTTGTCCCATTGCTTTTTTCTCTACTGATAGCCTATTGGTGATTCTACTAAAAATATATACTTTTAGTGCATCCCATAGATATATTTATGGAATATTTCCTGTGTTGTTAATTTCTATAAACGAAAATCAAAGTCTTTAAAATCCTTTAAGCAAGTTATATATGCTGGTATCCTCCTGATCTTAATGTTATTGTTAGATTTTAAAAACAGCTCAAAAGTGATTGCATTGTGATCTGAAAGTGGGCAAGGTACCACTTTAACTTTGCCTAATTTATCTATCAACTCATTGGAGACATACACTCTATCAATTCTGGATTGTGTTCTATGCCTGTGTGAATAATAAGTAAAGAAATGTGATTCTGGATCTGAGAAATCATTTATGTCCCTAAGGTGAAATAGTTTGGTAAACCTTCACAGTGCCTTTGCTGATGCCTGTATTTTCCATTTACCTATTGTATTAGTATCTTTTGGTGACAATATACAATTAAAATCTCCTGCTAGTATGACACTGCCTTTTGAAGTTTGAATTACCTGATCTAGAAGCTATTCAATAGTTTTATTTCCTATTCCATAATTTAATAAGGGTTAATATTTTATTATTATATTCTAGGGTAACAGAACAAAGCATACCTTTATCATCCATATATATGCCAATGATTTTAGGCATCGGCAAATAATTTTTCCATAATATACCAACTCCTCTTTTTTGATTATATTCTGAGCTAGATAATATAGAGTGATTCTTAGTATTAAGTCTGTCTTTATCTTCTGTGAATAAGTGTGTTTCTTGTAAAAGAAAAAATAACTTGAGAGTTAAATAACTTCAAATATTTATTTAGACTACCTCTCTAGCAACCATTATTCAATCCATTAACATTCATGGAAATACAATTAATAAATGTCATTTGTCATACAGGTCAACAGTGTAGCTGTAACTCTCTTGAAATTAACTATATGGCCCGGTATAATATCTCTTCTTTCTTAAGGAACTGATTATTAATAGTCATATGACATTAATACTTAAAAGTTTAATTAGATACATAATAATTGTTATTGTAGATACCCACAAAAAAAACTTTTAATATAACTAAACACTTATTTTTTAAAATCCTTCAAACCCCTCATGGAGTCTAACACTCCCAGCTTGAATAGTCTAACCATCCAATCAAACCCATCCATGTATTATTCTAAAAAGCCCAAACCCCTCTGCTTCAGTTAACAAAATTATCCTTAAGAGTAAAGTGAACACAAGTCTGCATCCTTTAAAACCGTTATATATATGTGTGAAAAATAAGAGAAGTATTAAATGTCCCAAAGCTGTTGTTTAACTTACATGTTTCTCATTTTTATATGTTCATTAAAACACTAAGAGATGCATAACATTTCTTATTATTGTTTGATAGCTATATACAATCTTGAATCTCGTCTACTGTCATCTTGAAAAGGTGAGAAACTGCTGTACTGCAGTTAAAGATTCCTATTATTTGCCTCACAAAAAGATCAGTTTCCTTCCCTAATCATCTATTTTCATTCAGTGAAATTGTAATAATAACAGATAAATAGATGTCATGAAATATTTAAACAATAACGTATTGCTTACTATAATAAACCAACACCCTTGATCTCATCCCTATTAAACATAAGCTTTACTTCTTTGTTTTGTATATAATAACTTCAAGTATAACGATAACATACTCATGATATTAACATCAAGTTTCTAATAAAAAGGTTGCCAATGTCATATATATGTTCGCACCACTATTAATGTAATGCTTCTGTGAAACATCTTAATATGTACATTCAAATATAGTCTTCAAGAAATGTACTCAAGAATATATCATAGTACGTGCAGCATTATTTTGTTTTCCTTATTAAATGCTAAAGAGCAACACTTCTGACAGATCTTAATGTAAACATAAGATTTACCAAATCTTTGGTTTACATGCTTTGCATAGCTTTCTTATCATTTGTCTTGTGTAACAAACTATACTGCTATACATAACAAAAATGGTATGTCCATATATTTATTTTACATTCAAGAAAAGGTAACACTAATCATCTAGAAAGAGAAAAAATAAACTTTGGTAACCTAATATAGCATAGTGAATTATATTATTAAGCTACAATGTCTTAGCAGTACAATATAACATAGATTTTAATTTAAGTTAGCCAGAAATCAGAGTTTAAGTGTCTTATTGTATTCCCTTTCATGATCTTATGGTTTCGCTGACTTTGTTCAACTGAGAACAAAGTGACATTTGATCTATTGCATTATTCATAGCTTCCACCTATTATTTAAATTAACCTATTAAAGCTGTCCACCAATCAAAATCATAAGCTGTTAGCCCTGATTCTCTGCATGGGTGGGAAACTTCACAAAGCAAGTTGTTTATCAGAGAAAGCTTCAAGAGAAGAAGAAAAAAAACTTCACTTCTACTTTTTATAAATTCATCTTGTAACCAGACAACATGTTTCTCTTATTCTCTGACAAGGTTTCATCTCATTATCAAGACTAAGGAACACATATAACAAATATATAAGGGAAGATTATTTTAAATCTATTCCAAGCATTACAGCCCCTTCATTTGTGAACTATAACATGAAATATATCCGTATCCACAGAGAATGGAATTATCCCCCTCCCTCAAAAACAAACACATAGCAAGTCATCTGGTAAGGCACAACAGCTATACATTATCAAAGCCGATGTACTAATAAGATAAATAACTTTCAGGTTATACTATTAGTAATAGTAAAACAACTCCTCAAATATTACACTGAATTACAGTCAGGCAGGGCCACATCTACATTCATAAAATATGTTTTGTCTATTAATCCCCTGCAAGGCATTTTTTTCAATGTTAATGTTTTTAAAACATGCAATGCCACTTAAAGCCAAACCCCTTTTTAGTAAATAATTTCCCATTTATGCTAATAAGACAAATTAGAGAATTAGATATGTAAACTAATGTAATCAAACTCAGTGCAACTACAACTGACACACACACACAAAGCATGCATTTGCTTATTGGTGACCAATGGTGAATGCAACACCTTGGTGTAAATTTTGATATAGAGGCTATATGCTTCTTTTAAATAAGGATTGAGACTAAAAATGACCTAATAATATTTTGTTATAACATATCAAGAAAGTATTTGTTGTTTATAAAATAGGCAAGTATAACATAAAAAGGTTAGGTTACTCTGTAATAGCAGACTTCTTGTTGATTTTCTAACTTCTGTTTATGTTATAGATAAATATGAGATCTTTTCCAGTATTATTTAAAAAAAGAAGATAAAGAATAGACATATTTATATCAGGAGAAAAGCAATCTTCAGCACTTTGTTATTTTCTTTATATATAAATTAAGGAACCAGTCATTTGCCTTTTTATTTCTTCTTTTCATTTACCTTCCATCCATTTTTCTCTGTTTGTCTTTGCAGGGTATAATGGACCAATCCATATCTTTGTTTGTTCTAATATTAGTTTTTAGATATGAAAATGCAGGGTCCAGACCTTTGAAGAGTTTAATTTCATCTGAAAGGAAAATATTTCATCTGGCAGGAAACAGTAGATGCACATTTATTTGCTTTTTATTAAGTTCTGTAATGAAAGGAAGAAATTGTTTTCTCTTGGATATTACTGCTGCAGAATAGTCATTGTCAAAACGAATGTTACATCCATCTAATTTGAGTGGTGATTTATCCCAGACAGCCTTAAGAATAAGTTCTTTATCTTGAGAGGAAAAAAATTAACAATAATAGACCTCGGAGAAGTGTTGTTTTTAGATACAGGAGTAACTAAGAATTTATGTGCTCTGTCTCTATTCTGAATGAGAGTACTTCTGGTAGTCTAAAATGTTAAGGAACCAGGAAGATAAACAATTACTTGTATTATTACCTTCTGTTCTTTCAGGTAATCCAAATACACAGATGTTACTCCTGTGAGATTTGTTTTCGAGGTTATCAATTTTGGCTAGGAGAAGAATATTTTGCTTTACCAGAAACTCCATATTATTTTCATCCTCATTCAGTCTTCCTTCTTTGTCATTTATAGCAATAACCCACGCCTGGGTGTGGGTAATGCTGGATTTACCCACGGTTGGTGTGGTTTGGTCCCGAGGGCGAAGCCCGAGGGACCAAACAAAGCCAACCGTGGGTAAATACAGCATTACCCACACCCAGAAGTGGTTATTATTATATAATGACATTATTTAAGAAAAGAAATAATTACTTTTCTTAAATAATGGCATTGTATAATGCCTCTTTACTGCCCTTCCACAGCTGTCTGGTATTCTGCGGCAGTTCTGATGTACGCGCATGCCTATGCAGTACATCAGAGCTGTGGGCAAAGCACTGTTTAAGCTATGTTAAATGGGTTTAACATAGCGAGACAGATTTAAAATAAGCAACGGAGATCTCCGTTGCTTATTGTAAAGCTGTCTCGCTATGTTAAACCCATTTAACATAGCGTAAACAGTAAAGTAACGGAGATCTTTCGATCTCCGTTGCTTTTTTTTTTTTTAAACTGTCTCGCTATGTTAAATGGGTTTAACATAGCGAGACAGCTTTAAAATAAGCAACGGATATCTCAGTTGCTTATTTTAAAGCTGCCTCGCTATGTTAAACCCATTTAATATAGCAAGACAGCTTTTACACACTGTGTCGCTATGTTAAAGGAGTTTAACATAGCGAGACAGCTTTAAAAAAAGCAACGGATATCTCTTTTAACATAGCGAGACAGTGTTTTATACTAACGGAAAAAGTCCGGGCGACCAGACCTTTTTCCGTTAGTATATTGAGGGATTTACAACGGGCACGCTGGTTGGGCTGGCCAATCAGCGTGCACGTTTTAGGGGAGGAATTGTATAATAAATAATATTCATTGCCTGATATCTGGGTCTTCTTCAACTGCAGTGCTTTCACATTTGAATGCACACAAGGTCCTTGAAATAGCTGCACCTTATAGTTTCTCTTCCTTCTACCCCCCCCCCCCACATGTGACCATGAGTATTCTCTTTCTAAGCCTTGTAATTTCTTTTTTAATTATTTGATTTTATTCAAAAGTTAATAATTGAGCTGCACATGAATGTTAGTTTGAAACTATTTATTTAATATTGTCTCTATGATTTAATGATTGTACTAGTACTGCAGTTTCCCAGCTTTCTCCTCCCTGTGCAGATGTACTGATCATAGAACTACTTTGCATTGTGATTTATGATTTTCTGAGTATGTAATTAATTTGGCCCAACTCTTTAAAAACTCTTCAATGTCATTATTCTTTACAACCTATTTTATACTCAAATCTTTACAGCAATATTTTCTTTCCTTACTCAGGTGGTGGTGCTGCGGTAGCATTGTCGCCTCACAGTAAGACGCTGTCCGGTTCGATTCTCAGCTAGAGCGTCCTCTGCGTGGAGACATGCGTGAATGGGCATACCTTCGTTGAAGGTTGTGCATCAGGCCTGGCAAGCCGGTACGTAAAAATCAACTGCCAATCATTAGCGGACCGGAGTTCCGCTGTGGCGACCCCTAACCGGGAAAAGCCAAAAGACACAAACAAACTCATATGCAGATGCTCAGATCATCAGCTGTAGCTACCTTTTTTCCATGCTGATCATGAAGCCACTACTCCCCTGTTCTAAATAGTACAAGAAAGAACCATTAATGTGTATATAAACTAAACTGTGACTGACACTGGTAACAGTTAGCCTTAGCTCCAGTTAATTCTGAACTCACTGATACTAGAGAATGTGTACTATTTTGCTGTACTTTGATGGACTCTTATAATAAGCAAGAGTTGTAAGACCTGGGGATGGTCACCCTGTCCAACACGCTGCTGCTTTCTGACAACATACTCACTCTCCATGTTTCACACGTGTGTTTTCTGCACACAGTAAACATGTCCTCTTAAAATCTCACTGCCACTTACTGATAAAACCTGTAGCTTTAGCAGTTTGCCACACATTTTTTTAATCTGACATAGTCTTGCACTGACCATGTGTCATGCAAGTCTTTCACAAGTGTTTGTCTTTTGACTGCTTTGCTCTCTGCCCACTAACCTCAGCAGTCTCTCAATTAAATATTTACCATTCCATGCCCCTTTTTTGCCCCTTTCCCCTCCCAAGCATAAAGACAACATAATCCCATATCTAACCAATTACAATAAATGCCCAAATTAAACTTCCCACAAGGAAATAATTACCTTCTGCATATTACACTGAATAAGTATTATTATCTTCCATCTCTGTCACCAAAGCATAGTCCTCTATACCTACCTTCACCCAGTTATGAAACCGTTACTACTACTTCTCTCTCTCTCTCTCTCTCTCTCTCTCTCAGTCGTAACTTATCTATCATCATACCATATAGAACTTAATATTTTTATGAAACTAATGGAACCTTTTACTGGACAAACTCAAAGGCCAATTTCCTAAAAAGTTATTTCTCATACAAAACCTATACTTGTATGCAATCAATGTCCTGCTATAAACTCCAATAAAAAGCATTATATCAAAAAAGACTAGAAACTACAGCAATTTCTAAAACTATACTTTATCATTAAAAGTCAAACCTGTATAGCTCACTTACACCTTTGTGGAGATGTTCACCAAAATTCTGGTCCCAATACAACTAGATCACCCATTAATGCAAAGTATTGCTCTCACTTCCTCAAAATCTGTCACCTTAATGCTAGAAGCATATGCAATGAACTAGACCAACTTCAGGCCTGGATCAGTTATAATAAACCAGACATCTTTAGAGTCACCAAAAACATGGCTCAAACTAGCAGTCCCAGATTAAACCAGGCTATAAACTAATCAGAAAAGATATGCTAAAAAGGGCAGGTGGTATCCTAACAATCTATGTAAACAATCTAGACATTATACCAAACACTCTGTCACTACTAACCTGTAATATTTCTGAAGTCCTGCCAGTTAACACTAACATTAACTCCTTCAAGACCCTTCACTTAGGCACCATCTGCATTCCAACCCAACAAAATACCCAAACTTTAGATAACCTTGAAAATATACTTTGCACATTAACTACTGCTCCTAAGCAAGATATACTAATACTAGGAGACTTCAATGTCGACTGACTATATATCTCTTCTAATAATTCAGAAACAATCCTCAGCCACCTATTAATCTGTATGGCCTTCACCAAATGAGATCTGACCCTACAAGGATAAAAAAAGCATCAAACAAACATAGCCTACTTGACTGTTACTACAAGGAATCCCACCTGATTCTCCCACTCAGAAGTTCTCTCTGACTCTATTAGTGACCACAGCCCTATTCATGCTATCTGTCATCTGTCAAACAACCAAAACCAATATCTCACATCTGGATTAGAAAGACTAAAACCTTTTGTGTCACTTACTTTAATACTCTATTGAAACAATGTAATTGGCAATCTATTAAAAACCTTCCCCTGATGATGCTGCCACATTTTTTAACAATACCTTTTCAACCATACTAAACACAGTAGCCCCCCTACACAAAAAGAAAATCAAAATCAATCCAGCTCTCTCGTGGTCTGTAGAAATTCAACAACTGATAGAACTGATAGACAAAGCTTGGGAAACACTGAAAATAGACAACTGTTTTGTAACCTTTTAACTATATAGACATCTAAAAAACAAAAACAAAACTACAATACAAAATGAAAACATATCACCATAATCTACGAATGACTAATTCTAATAATCTGATACAGTTCTGGATGTCCATCAATAAACTCATGAAACTAGTCAAAACCATACAACAAAACCCAATCTCAGATGAAATAGACTTCAACATCCCATGCAAAATTAATGATTTCTTCATCCAGACAGCCAGTTCTTTATTCACTCCAACTAACTCTATTAATAGTACCCCACCCTCAAAAAATCTTCTGTAAGTGACTACAACCTGTTATAGATAAAATCCATACAGCAGCCTCACAATTTTTCCTTTCATCCTGTCTCCATTTCTCATATCAAGCATCTTCTCAGGAAACTGAAACCAACACTAGTTGCTCCAGACCAACTCCCACCAGAATATTTTCAAAATACGACCAACTCAATAGCCGATCCAGTAGCCATCCTTATATCCTTATCAATGGATCCATTGTATTAGAATATATCCCCTTACTTTGGAAAAAAATATATATCATCCCTGTTAACAAAGGCAGCCAAGACTATTCTATTTTTAATCACAGGCCCATTGCCATCCCCTCTACAAAATACTAAAAAAAGTATCCACAAACAACTATACCTTCTAATTGTCAATGATTTCCTCTTCCCAACGCAACATGGCTGTAGATCAGCATACAGCAGATACACTGCCCTCCTCTCATTCCTTAATACAGCCTACTCTCACCTTGATCAACATTCACTAACTGCGTACATATTTTAGAAATTTTTAAAGAATTTGACACAGTCTCCTACAAACGTCTGATAAAATTCGCCCCCCCTCCTTTGGACCCCCACAGTTATATAATGGTTTACCAAGCTACTTCTCTGACAGGATTTAGTCTGTACTCTGGAAAGACACCTACTCATTCTTCTTACCCAACAACCTATGAATCTCTCAAGCTTCCGCCCTTGACCCCATTCTTTTCAACACTTTCATAAATGATATAAATAAAGCAATCAACTATGGAGCAATAATGTAATACTCTGATGATTCCACACATAATTCATGCCCATTCTATCTAAAAACTTCAAGAAATAACTCAAAGAGCTTTTTCTCAACTAAAAGAGTGGCTGAAATCTGCAAACCTAATATCAACTGCTAAGAATAAATAAACTTACGACATTCACAAATATGAAAGCATCTAAACTGAAAAGCCACTAACCATTGTTTCCACTAATAACACCACTTTTGAGATAGGCAACCACTTCAAACTCCTAGAAGTTATCATTGGCAATAAATTAACTTTGGATCAACTCATCAGTTATGCAGTTGAAAAAACAACCAAAAGTTTCACATATTATACAGAATAAAACAATTTTTAACCTCTCAAGCCCAACACTAAACTGTCCAATCTATTCTTCTCACAAGTTTGTTGTATGCATCCCCAGTTCTAACTAATCTTAACAAACTTCCACAAGTAAACTCTCAACTACCTGCAATGTTTGTTTGTCTTTTGGCTTTTCCCGGTTAGGGGTTGCCACAGCGGAACTCTGGTCCGCTAATGATTGGCAGTAGATTTTCACGAACGCCGAGGTGCCAGCTCAACATCCAACCTTCAATGAAGGCATGCCCATTTATGCATGTCTTTCAAACGCCACCCAACTGCAGGGAGGACATGCAGACTCCAAACAGAAGGCACTCCCTGCACTCCAACCAAGAATCGAATGGGAGAACCCCTTGCTGTGAGGCAACAACGCTACCAGTGCACCACTGCGGCTTCCTCAACTATCTACAATAAAATTTCTAAATTTGCTGATAATCTCACTGACAGAACTCATCACTATATCCCTCTCCATCAGTTACAATGTCTAATACTTAGCATAATCCTCAATTATGCACAACTAAAATAGTATTTACTATTTTCAGCAGTCCCAATAAATGTGCAGTATTGAAAAAACTAATTAGACTGTACATCTCAAAAAGAGAACTTAGATCCATGGACCTAAAACAACTTGTCACTCCTTTTCCTAGAAATCACTTTGGGAATTTTATATCATCAGTACATGTTACAAAACTAGGGAACTGTCTCCCACTCCTACTCACTGCTGAAATAAACTGCACACAATTCCAACACAACTTAGAGGATTAACTCACCTCTACACAGCACTGCCATTCTAACACCTAATCATCATTCCCTAGTAATCTTCCAGCTGTCCCCTACCCTTTCATCTTCCTGCTTCTTGTAAATACTTCCCCATTCACCCCATAACCTTTGTCAGATTCACTTTTAACCAAAATAAATTCTCACCAAACCATAACTGATTTTCTTCCTTTTCCTTTTATTCTCAGTAAAATCGTTTCCTTTTAGGTTCATAGGTTCATAGGTTCATACTAGGCTATCTGCCCTAGGGCATTTATAAGCCTAGCCAGAGTGTGTTTGGCTTTCGCCACCCATTTTAAATTAATTTTGCTATGCCCTTTTTCAAGGTTAGTATACTGTGCCTCTGTCTAACAGTGACACAGAAGTGATACCCAGGGTAAACCTATGATCTCCCATCCAATCATCAAGATTCCTCTTGAAGAGAGTCAATGAGGGACTCTGCCTAACCTGGACTGGGATTTTATTCCAGAGTGAAGGGAGCCTCTGGGTTATGAATCTGTCCCTACAGCATGTCCTATTTATTTCAGTGCTGAGGTTCAAGTCTCTCGAGCGCGTAGCTCGATGGGATTTTGATTTTCTGAGGTGCAGCATGTCCATTAATTCCGGGTTGGACATGGCTTTATATGTCAGGCACAGATCGCCTCTGAGCAGGTGGTATGCCACTGAGTAGAGATGGAGTTTCTTTAACCGGGCAGCATATGGCATCTGTTTGAGCCCTTTGATCCCCTTTGTGAGGTACTTTTGGGGTCTTTCCAGTTGCTGCAGGTGTCTGGTAAGGTACATCCCAAAAGGGGCATTGTACTCAGTTATGGGCCTGATGAAGGATGACCTCCCCTGATCTAGACGTGAATCCCTTCATGATTAGGTGGGCTATATAAAATGTTTTTCTAACCACTTTGGCCACGTGGTTGTCAAATGAGAGATTGCTATCAACTTGGGTCCCCAGGTCCCTAATTACTTCTTCTGTACTTAATGGATTACCACCTATGTGGTAATTTGTGGGCACTTTGTTTTTACCAAAGGGAATGACTATACACTTTTTGGCGTTTAGCTTGAGGCCATGGCTCTGGCACCAGTTGTCTGTTTCTATGAGGCCCTTTTGGAGGATGCTTGTGTTGGCTGGAGAGTCGATTATGGCGCCCAGTTTGCAGTCATCTGCGAACTGGGCAAACACAGTCCTTCCATGTTGGCCTGTACCTCCGAGAAATATATACCGAACAAGAGAGGTCCCAGGACTGAGCCTTGTGGGATGCCACTTGTAACTGGTTTGGAGTCTGACATGGCTCCAGCAATTCTAACCATGTGGGTTCTGTCCTTGAGCCAGTTTGCAACCCATCTAGTGACATGGGGGTTTATATTTAAGCTGGTGAGCTTATCTATAATGCCCGAGTGGGGTATTCTATCGAAGGCTTTTGCGAGGTCCGGGTAGGCTGTGTGGACCACCCTCCCCTCGTCAATGGCCTTGGTTACTGTTTCAAAGAAATCAACCAGGTTTAAGAGGCAGGATCTGCCCTTAACAAAGCCGAACTGGGTAGGATCCAGTGTCTGTAGGTCCCCAATATCTTTATTTATGAGGTGCATGATGATCCTTTCCATAGCTTTGCAGACCAAGCTAGTCAGGCTTATGGGGCAATAGTTTCCAGGATCCGTTGAGGCACCACCTTTGTGGAGAGGGACCACTGTTGCTGTACGCCACTCTTTGGGTACATATCCTGTAGTAAGGCTGAGATTGAACAGTAGTTTTATGTTGGGTTTAGCTCTTCTTGGAGTTCATGTAGGATGCAGCCTGGGACACCGTCTGGTCCCATTGATGCTGTGTTTTTTGCTTTGGAGAGGCAGCTCTTACCTGAGCATCTGAGATGTCAGGGGGGCAGCACTCTGCTGGGATAGATATTTGCCCTTTTGGTGGGGGGTGAAGTTTGCGCTGAACCTGTCAGCTAGGATGTTGGCAATGTCTGTGGGTTCAGTGTATTTTTTGTCATTTTGGACTAATTCTGAGCATATCTGGGAATTCCCACCCAGGTTCCTAACATAACTAAAGAAAGCCTTGTGATTATCCTTAGTGTCCTTTGCAATTTTTCTCTCGAAGCTGGCCTTAGACGATTTTATGAGTGCCCGTAGTTTTTTGCTAATACTGATCAGAGATGCCTTCCCTTTTTGGGATTTTGCTCTATCCTGTAGTAGCTTCCTCCTTCTATTGTATAGTTTGTTTATGGCTGGGGTCCACCAGACAGGATGTCTGCCTTTGGAGGATTGGGTCTTGGTTTTATTTGGGATTGCATGATCCATGCATTCCTGAAGGTGTTCATAGAATGCGTTTATAAAGGATTCTACGGTCTGGGCCGTATTTTCCACAGGCCCGGTGGCTTTGAAGGATTCCACCTCGGTTTTGAGGAGTGTGAAATTTGCTTTAGAGAAGTTTTTCACTGTGGTTTTCAGGGCAGAGGGTGGAGTTGGGATGTGGATATCCAGTGAGATTAGTTTATGGTCTGATCTTACCAGTGAGGGATACACTTCTGGTCTGGAGCATAGAGTCCCCATGTTGGTGATGATCAGGTCCAGTATGTTTTCCCCTCTTGTGGGGAGTGGTAACAAGTTGTTCCATAGCATTTGATTTTATAAATTCTAGGAACCTTTGGGTTAGGGTGTTGGAGCTAGAGTAATGCTCCCAGTCTATGTTTGGGTAGTTGAAGTCGCCCAATATAATGGTGTTTGGAGAGACCTTCATATTTTCCAGTGTTCTCAGGAAGGCCGAGTGGGGTTCCTGGGTTTGGGAGGGTGGTCTGTAACAGGCTATAAATTGGAAGGCAGTTTTACTCACTGTTAGTTGCACATGGATAGTCTCTGATGCTTCGTGCTGTGCCACCAAGCTGGAGGTGTGGGTATCTTTGATGAATATTGATACTCCCCCTCCTTTTGTGGTACGGTCCAAGTTTTGGGGCCGAAAAGCATGGTATGAGGTATAACCTGGTAGTGCTGGGGTGCTCTCGGGAGCCTTGAACCAGGTTTCTGTTACTGCACAGATATCAATGTTCTCCATACTAAGGAGAGTTTCGAGTGCGTGCATCTTGAGGTTTAGACTTCTGGCATTGAGTAGCATTACTCTTAGTTTCTTATCCCCTGTGATACCTATGGAGGTGGGTTTGTCTTTTGAGCCTTGCCTAAAAAAGGCGCTATGGGGGTAGCAAGAGCCTTTGCCAATATCTGAAAGCCCAGGGGTGACAGGTGCAAGCCGTCCCTAGCGAAGCATCGTGGCTTGTCGAGCATGTCATCCCAGGCTAACAGGCATTGGATCCCCTTTGAATGACACCAATACCTAAGCCAATTGTTGAAATTGATCATCTTGTCTTCATATTGTGGCATCATTCTTGGTGAGGGTAAGATGCTACTCAAGGTCAGGGTCATACCGGCCTGGGCTACATGCTCAGAGAGCTCCTCTATGTCTCTTTTCATGTAGTCCAGGGAGGTACATCTCAGGTCATTCACACCAGCATGGACAATGACTGAGTCATATTTGTACTTGTCTTGGAGTGACCCGAGTGCTTGTGTTATGTGGCGAATCCTAGCGCCCAACAGGCAGCTCACCGTGACCTTCTCCTTGTTCAGCCTGGTGAGCGGGACGTCAGTGTGCCTGATGATAGAGTCATCTATTACAAGTGTATCAGGTGTGTTGTTTAGCCTTAAGGGCTGTGACTGTCCGGCACACTGGCTTTGTGCGCTATATGTTGCACGTGTTTTTTTGTGGGGTAGCAGTTGCTTGGGTGTCTGCTTTGGAGGTCTCTGCTGCTTAGGCAGATTTTTATTTAGAGCCTCTGAATATGTTTTTGTGTGTTTATGTGTTTGGTTTGCTGTCGTGGTAGGTCTATGTGAGACTGGAATTGTAGTGAGTATGGTTTCCTTCTCCTCCTGACTGGTTTCGCCAGTACTGAGTTGAGAGAGCTTAGCCTCCAGTATGGCTATATGGTTGCATCTCTCACGTGTTGGAATTTGTTGGGAGGAGGAGAGGGTTGTCTGTGTACATGAGGCAGTTGTAACATTGCCTCAAGATTCCCAGATTCACCAGCTGGACCGGAGAGGAGATTGACAACTGACCTTTGGACATGCTAGAATAGTATTGGGAATTCCTTTATAATTGAAAAAAGGGCCAATGGGGAACGAGGTGCTCAAGGGGAGTTTGTGAGGGTGTAGTGCTTTTAATATTTTAGTGCTGACTTATATAATTGCTTTAGTGAGCAAGTGCCAGGTAACTTAAATGCAATGTGTTACAGGTAACTTAAATGCAAAAACGACAAACAGTAACTTTCTTTCAAGTGAAACAAGGAAATAAGTACAGTAAGCAATGCAGATATCACTAGGGATCCACAGAAGCACTGAAAAGCCGCATTTTAGGTGGAATTAATGTTTCAGGGAAATAACAAGCAAACAAACAAGCATACAAATAAAGCTAGATTCAGCAGGCCTGGATCTTGTCTATGCTACAGCAAACAAGGTGTAACAATTTCAGTAAGAAACAGTTCAAATATGCAGGCACTATAAGCCTTTAACCAGAAATTCCCAGCTCAGAAGGGCAGAGTCCAGCCTCTCCTCCTACAAGAGTGCAGACCACGAACCTTCTTAATGTAAAATAACTGGCCTGAAGCCCAAGTGCTTAAACCAGAACTAATACACTTTTAGAATAACAGACACTGAGCCCTCAATCAGCAGTTCACAACTACTCCTTTCTTTCTTCTTTATGGTTAGTTCCACACAAGCTTCTCTTTGGTTATTACCTCTATAAAACCACACTGTCTCACCTTGCTATGCCTCCAACTAAACCACTGTTCCGCCTTCATTCCTTCATGCCCTTCTTGCCATATTTTCACTCATAACCATTTCTTCCCTCAAGCACTCTCTAATGTCTTACTCAAATACTTCATTTCATATCCTTTTTTGTTCTCTCCTACAGTTTTTTCTTTGAAGTCTGTAATCCTTATGAATCTTTTTATGTTGTGTCTACATCTTATAACTGTAAGTCAAATTTTAAATTGTTAATACTTGTTTGACAACTATTAATTTGAAGACAATCTTGATTTTATATTCTACTGTACTAGTTTATCTTGTCTAGAGCTTTTGTCCCTGGGATTCTGCTGAAAAGAGGTCCTTTTCTAGTCAGATTATTAATGTTAACAAAATAAGTGTGTGTGTGTGTGTGTGTGTGTGTGTGTGTGTGTGTGTGTGTGTGTGTGTGTGTGTGTGTGTGTGTGTGTGTGTGTGTGTGTAAAACAAGAAGCTTGTTACAAATACTGTACCACCCAGACCTGATCACAACAGTAGCGGTATTCATTTCTGAGTGGTAGTATGACAGTAAAGTAACTATCAATCATACCTACTGACACCTTGCTGCCAGGATGGCTTCCCACTTCACCTTGTGCTGGCTATGCTTCTGCTTGGTAAATCATCATTCCATTAAACTCACTGTATTTACACTGTATTTACACGGTAAAATGAAAGTAAAGATTTTTCCACTGTTTATATTAACAAGAGCCACTAATACACTTATAAAACACATTTGTCCAGCTAAACAATTCCTAAACTCCAATCTATCTTTAGTTTAACTTAAAATACCGAATTTATTTTAAAATAAAGAAAGAAATAAAATGAAACAGAGACCGCATTTACCATTCATTGCAATGTAAAGTAAAGAAAGAAAGAAAGATAAAACACATAAAAATGTAACTTTACACAAACATCAGGGAATGACACCCCCATCACAAATTTACTAGTCTGTCTAAAACAAAAGCCATATCTAAATTGATATTTCATTTAAGAAAGAAAAGCTAAATAAAAATAAAACAAGAAGTAAATATATACGCTACATATCTTATTCAGTACAATGTAAAAAGAGCATAACTTTTCTCATTGCAAGCACAAAATACACGCACGTGCACACACACGCACACATGCATGCACACACATGGAAACACACACACACACTCATGCACACCATAAATAACATGCCATCATAAATTCAGTATCATGGAAATGAAAATCATTGTTATTAGAAAGAAAACAAATTAAAATAGATTATCAGAATCCAAAGGAAACATAAACATCAACCACCCAGAAAACAGCATTACTGGTGAAATAACTTGATTTTATCCACATAAACTAACTAAGCAAAGTAACAAAAAACTAGCAAATCTTAATGTAAACCTCATTAAATTTTGTCAAATAAATGAACTGCTAATTAAAAAGATACCTTAGTATAAGACTACCCATTCAAAAAAAGAAGGAAAAAAATTGACAAACAACCTAAAAAATGTTCTACACATTATAAAATTTAGTTGCCGATGTAACCCACTAAGGGTGACTAGAAACACTACTTTATGTAAGAAAAAATTGTGTGACACATGAAGTATTTTTCAGTGTAAGACTAGGGATCTTGGTTTTGATTCATTGCTTCACTACTCATCATGAAACTTGTACTGTAAACCTACAGTATAAGATATTTCATATGTCAGACAGTAGACCCCCATATAGTCTCTGCACATGTGTGTGTGTGTGTGTGTGTGTGTGTGTGTGTGTGTGTGTGTGTGTGTGTGTGTGTGTGTGTGTGTGTGTGTGTGCTATAGTTTAAAACTCTTGACAACATCCAACAATCCCCTATAGATAAATTACAAAACAATGTTAGCTGGTATACATTTAAATTTTATTCAAATCACCATTGCAGCCATTGATAGTTTATTTTCTTTCTTAGTCTTGTGTGCTGTTATCCTGTAAAAAACTGAGCTCCAAGTCCTAATGGGTTCACTTCAGAATGATGCAACAATCTTTATAAAATCAAACAAAAGTTTCTCTTAACAGTCAATAGTAATGTTTTCTGGGGGGTGTGGCCAAGATGAGCACAGAGTCGCAGCATTTTTTAGCAGCTCTGCCTCTACGGATCTTTATTGACAGGAAATTTTGATAAAAACTTCCCTAACAACAGATTTATTTTTCTTAATTAATTCTTTATAATATATATCAGGGTAGTATATAAATATTTTTCAGTAAATTTTAATTTTTCCTGTCAAACTTAAACCTGACAATTCTATAACAGAAGAACAAGATGAGGTTCACTAAATCTTCTCATCAAGAGACATCTATTAAAAGAGAACTAAAATCCTTACTAACTACTATACAAGAACTAACTGCAAAAATTGACAAAATGGATGTAAAAATGGATAATTTTAAAGAAAAATGTACTCATCAAATGGACATCTTACATGAAGACTTATTACAACAAAAAAAAACAGATTAATATAATCTGCTCTAAATGATATGGACTGCAGAATTCAGGATTAATGACCTTGAAAATAGGTCTCGTAAGAATAATGTGAGGATCTTTGGCTTACCGGATAATATAGAGGGAAATAACATGGAGAAATTCTTATCATCTTGGTTACCTGAAGTCCTGGAACTCCTGGAGGCTCTTTCATATGGTATTGAAAGAGCCCACAGATCTATGGCAACATCTAAAAATACCAAGGGTATCTTTATAGAAATCTTTGTTTAATCTGACAATGAGTTTAATAAAAATTGTTTTAAAAAAATAATAATGTCTTCCAAAAGTACTCATCATCAATCCTGAAAGAATGCAGTCACAAAAGTCTTATTTAAACAAAAACAGATCCCCTACAGTGTCACTTACATAGACATGTTTTTCTTTTGAATATGTATCATACAGAATATGTTACTATATGGACAGGTAGGCTTGTTGTCTTCTTGTTCTAGTTAATTCTGATAAGAGTGCATTTATACTGATAAAATAAATTTAAGATAATATTAATATTTTCAAGCTTATGATGCCCAATTTGGACACATATGGACCAGGTACTCTAGCCTTTGATTTTCTTCAGCAATTAATTCATGTGAATGTGTCTTACTCTTTAGTGATTACACTGTATCCAAACTATTGATTTTTGTCTGTGATGACACGTTTACCAGCAAGGATTTGATCAATGTGGGCACCCTTCACCAGAGGGAAAAAAAAAAAGAAATCAGCCACTATCTTTGTGAAATGAAGAAATGAAAGCACCATCCTTTTAAAAAGAGTCTGATTATACTTACAGAATGGCTCCAAAAGGAAAGGAAAATTATTTTACATGTGACAATCTTACCACAGAAAAATTTTAGCTGCATACGTAATTATTTCCAAGTACTTATGGTTAATGACAGAAACCTCAGGATGTAAAGTCCAACCAGTCTATAATCCAATCATCTCAATATAGCTTCATCTGCCAGTTAGTATTCCCAAAGTCCAAACACTAGTCATAGACAAACAAGAAGAACAATTACAGCAGTCTCTCTAATGGTTACTTGTCACAGAAATTAGAGATATTTCACAACATAAATTGAATGTTTATTCTTTTTGAAACGAGCTGCTCATTGTACACACAAATCTGTTCCATACGGATATAATGCAGCTTCTCAAGAAAACAGTGAGTCAACAACCATAAATTTCATCTAATAAAATGCACAGATATTTGCATTGTTAAATCTAAGTCATTGTACATCACCTGATACTAATGTTAGCTAAACAGATAACTGTTCTATCTGTATTAATTCAGCTAGCTCTACCAATGCACCTTTTTATCCGTAGTTCACTATGGAAGTATACCTTCACTTCTGCAGGGCATCCCCTGTCTTAACTATAAATATAGTGTCTAGCACATCACATTTATAGTTAGAGGGCCCTTACAGAGTATTATTTCTTCAGAATAATTCATTCTGTATTTCAGAATAAGACAGTTTGATGATTAAAGTTTACAAATATGTGGTATATTAATTCTGACATTTCACTGTTTATATTGTAACATTTGATCTTTTATATAAACCTTTCAGCACAATATTAATTCCTATAAAATAGTTGCTACTCAATTACATAGACAACTACATTCATGCCTACTTAAGGATAAAATTAAATATGTTTTTTTCTCAGATACTTGAACTTTTATATTTGAGTCAGTAACCATTCCCATCAGTGCTGCTTCCAAATGAACAAGGCAGAGCTGGTATTAAAGTGACTCTGTCACCTAGAATTATCAGTTTTATGCACTCCTTAGTGGTAAAATTACCAAAGTCCTTGAGAAGCAGATGAAACAAACTACATTCATAGCTTTCATTACATCTTCTTAAGTGAAGATATGGTCTAATTTATTGGTGTAAATTCCACTCTCAGGGTGGAATAACATTTTTGGATCTTTGATATATTTGCAAGCCTCATTAGGGAAGAACCTATTACACTGGATAGAGCCCAGCTATTAAGCCCAGTGAAAAGAAATTGACGGCTTCAAATTGTTTACTCACTTTTTTCACGTTCCCATTTATCACCTCTGCACTTTCAAATGTATGGCATGTATTGTTCTTGTTAACAAAGCTATCAACATGTATATCCCTTAAAATGTATAAGGAGAAATTTTCCTCCAAAAATTAAAATATATATTATTGAAGTAATCATCTTAAATATCAGACCTTTTTTCTCTTTCCTAACCATTTTACTTTGGACTTTCCATTCCACTTAATATTTAGGACTTAATAATGCAGAAGACATTTCTACTCTGGTCCTTGGGCATTAGTGTAACAAAACTTTTTCGAAACAGTCACTAAGGCCATTGATGAGGGTAAGGCAGTTCACACAGCCTACCTTGACCTAGCAAAAGCATTCGACACAATATCCCACTCGGGCATCATAGAAAAGCTCACCAGCTTAGATGTAAACCCATATGTCACAAGATGGGTTGCAAACTGGCTCAAGGACAGAACACACAGGGTTAGAGTTGCTGGTGCCATGTCAGACTCTAAGCCGGTCACGAGTGGTGTCCCACAGGGCTCAGTCCTGGGCCCCCTCTTGTTCGGCATTTATTTTTCTGAAGTGCAGGCAAACATAGGGGGATTGTGGCTGACAAAATTTGCAGATGACTGCAAACTGGGCACCATAATTAACACTCCATCAGACACAGACATCCTCCAGAGAGGTCTCATAGAAATGGATAACTGGTGCCAGAGCCATGGCCTTAAGCTAAATGCCAAAAAATGTATACTCATACTCTTTGGGAAAAACAAGGTAACCCCTAATTATCACATAGGTGGTAATCCATTAAACATGGAAGAAGTTATCAGGGACCTGGGGACCCAAGTTGACAGTAACCACTCTTTTGACACTCACATTGCCAAAGTGGTTAGGAAGACCTTCTACATTGCCCACCTGATCATGAAGGGATTCACATCCAGATCAGGAGAGGTCATTGTACCCCTGTACTCTTCACTTATCAGACCAATGAATGAGTACAACGCCCCATTTGGAATGTACCTTACCCGACACCTGCAGCAGTTGGAAAGACCCTAAAAGTTCCTCACCAAAAGGATAAAGGGGCTCAAACATATGTCATATGATGCCCGACTGAAGAAACTCCAGCTCTATTCAGTCGCATACCGTCTGCTCAGAGGTGATCTGTGCCTGACATACAAGGCCATGTCCAACCCGGAATTAATGGACATGCTCCACCTCAAAAAATCTAAATCCACCAGAGCCACGAGAGCAAGAGACTTAAACCTCAACACGGATATAAATAGGATGTGCTGGAGGGACAGATTCATCACCCAGAGACTCCCTACACTATGGAACAGAATCCCAGTCCATGTGAGGCAGAGCCCCTCACTGACTCTGTTCAAGAGAAATCTTGACGAGTGGATGGGAGATCGTAGGTTTACCCCGGGAATCATCTCTGTATCACTGCTGGACAGAGGCACAGCAAACTAATGGGTATAGTATTCTCATCCTAAGGGGTGGTGAAAGCCACACACACTCTGGCTAGGCTTATAAATGCCCTAGGGCAGATAGCCTAGTATGAACCTATGAACCTATAAAACTACTCTATGCAGTTTTCTTCGGATTCTGAATTAATTTCAACTTCCCATAATGATCTCTTAATTACTAATAGAGGCATTTATTGCTTGACTGTTCAAATACAGATTCATAATCTCACCATTTACTGACAGTTTTCAATGTTCTCATAGACATATCTCATTTAATAATTACATTTCTTATTTTTACTGATGACTTAGGGATATGAGTAATTTAATACCTACAATATAATACTGTAAGTATTCTCAGCCCACTTTTTTTTTGTTACACAGAAAGTATAATTCTATATTCTTTATGTATTTCCACTGCTTCCACTTAATAGGAAGCCATTTTGCTTGGAGATTCTTACAAGAGCCTCTCTGTATCACACATAGATTGGATGATTTTATAAGTAATATCTGCATCATTGCTAGAGATTCCATGTAGGTATTCAAATAATATGAAAACACATTCTCGGAATGTACACTGTTGAATAAGCATTGGTAAGAATTAATGAAAGCATGACAGCCTGTCTGGGATTCTAATTTTATTACATCTATTTAACTGGTTTTATTTAACACTCTTATTCCACCATACTTATCAAAGCTGCAACATGAAGCTCATTTGCATATTACTAACTATAGCAATGAAAAGAACCACCAAAGTGCAGAAAAGCCTTATCTGTCAAAAATAACTTTCTTTCAGCTTTCAACACAAACACCATTTTGCTACTCTTTATACTTGTCAACTCTCCCTGATTTTACAGGGCATCCTTGAGTTTGTCTCATATGTTTGCCTGTCCCTTGTCATTTTTTTTTTTTGATTTTCTGGTAAACCACTTAAGGATTCTTGAGGATTACAGTTCATCAATAGTGACAGACATTAGACTTTTATGGTACTTTTCAGTAGAAAATGCTTATTGTTCTATTAAATTCATAGCTTCCAGCTGGCCTAGCCTTACATCCTCACTCCATGACAGACAAGGCTGCTACACCAGGCTGAAATTATGCTTTAGCATTCTTTGTTAATCAGAATAATGTTTAACTTTCTAAGTGAATATCCATAATATTTAAAAAGCATCTTTTATTCTGGGCCATTGTTTTCCCCATTAATTTTGGTTTTGTCCCTGATTCTTGTGCAAAGAAGTTGAGAGCTATTTAGTTGTTCAAATTTGGGTCAGCTACTGATTAAAATACAAACTGAACATTCTGACTAGGGAATAACAAACATTAAAATGGGACTAGAATCACAGCTATGTCAGTTGTTTGGAAAATTATGGCATTAGTTAACTAGAATTGTTCTTTTAATGTTGTCATTGTTAGATTAGCAATTAATACAATGCATTTATTTATTTATTGACATTTGATTATTGGGAAAGTATGTCTGGATGGGTGACTATTTTCAGTGGAAGCCAAGGGGAAAAATGCTCTAAAGTATTACAAAACATTTTAAGAACAATAATTTTACAACCTTTAAAAATAATACAAAAACCTCTACAGTTTAAATAAGTATACCAAATTAGACATAATGTAAAAAAAGTGGTTAAGAATAGGTATAACTTATGTGATAATGATTTAATATTTAGAACAATTTTAGCTTTTATAGAGAAATAAAGGTAAGTTAGTGTAACACAAACAGGAACTGCAATATGAAGTGAGAGAAAAAACAAGATTATGGCATATTTAGAAAGAGTCAGGGGAGCAAAATAGATTGAAGTAAGGAAGTGAGTGAAAAAGGCAGAGTAAGGAGGTACAAGGTATTAATAGGTACTTGTTCACATTTAGGGATATAGTTTATCCTGGGGTTGAACAAGAACAGAGCTAGATTTTGGCTAGGAGTCTTTCAGATTGTTTTTTAAGGACTGGAAGGAGGGTATTGATCTGATGGATACAGGCAAGGAGTTCCAGGCCTTAGCAACATGGTATGAGTACAGACTATGCCCAGCAGATTTGATAAGTTTGTAGACAGAGAGGAGTTTTTGGTCACTGGATTGCAATGACCAATTGGGAACATAGGTGTGTAGAATAGTATTTAGTGCTGGACAAGCAGATGACTGCTACATAATTTAATATGCAATAAGATGTTACGTATATCTTAGTTGATGGGGTAGTTCTTACCAATTAAGGCTTTTTAGTGCTATACAGTGTTGAATTCTGAAAGGGATATTCGATGCAAATTTGCCCACTTTAATACAGCCTTATTCAAGTTTTGCTTTTTGTGATTCCTGGAGGTTAATAAGAATTAGAGCATCATAAAGTAGTGAGGTGAGGAAGTAAGTTGTGGCAAGTGTAGCTTTAGGTGCATTAGTGAGAAGTTTTTGGCTCTGTAAAGTATCCCTAATTTTTTGTGAGTTTTTTTATGCAATTGTGTATATGCAGGCCAAATTTAAAATTATCCACTATCATCCCTAATAGTTTGTTGTGAGAAGTGACTTCAACGGTTGCATTATTAAGAGAGAGGATTTTTAATTTTGCTGTTTTCATGAGAGATGGATTTGGTGAAAAAAAGAAGTAGTTTGTTTTTAGGGATATTGAGCATGAAGTGTGAGTTACAAAGTCATGTTTCAGCGGCAGTTAAAGCTTCCTTAGTAATTTTTTTGGAGATGTGTGAGGTTGTCAAATGTGCATGCGAGTGTGGAGTCATCTGTGCATTTTATTAGTGTGTCCTGTTGTGTGGCTGTCTTGAGGGTGTTAGAACAGTAAAGAGGACAGAGCCTTGCGGGACAGAGAAAAAACATGGAAAGAATGTCCAAACCTAGCAGGATAGAGAAAAATCATGGAAAGAATGGCAGAAATATAAAACACCACACCTGTGGTAACTGGTCGGTATGGAGAAACAGTGGAGTGCCATTTTACTGACTGATACCTATTGGAGAGGTAACTTCTGAACTGTAGAAGGGTGAGCTGAGATAGAACTAGTGAGAAAACCACAAACAAAAATCCCAAATATGGACACATTGAGTCTAAGTAGCAAAAATAGCAGAATATAATTTATTAAACCTACAAATCACAAAGCTTTTAGAACTAGTGAGGACATTTGAAGCAGAAGTTTGCTGTGACAAGCTGTGTTAAAGGCTTTAGAAAAGTTTCAGAATAAGGAGGAGGCTAGTTTGTTATTATTTCTAGCTTTATTGACACTATCTATAAAGGTTAGAAGTGCAGTGTTTGTACTATGGGAGGGATGGAAGCCTTGTTGTGTGGGGGGCAGGAATTCTTGCTGGAGGAGATAGTTTAACAATTGTTTTGGAATACCTTTTCAAGTATTTTGGAGAGGAGGGACTGAACTGCTATAAAAGTCTAACGTTAATAGTGTCTCTTGAATTTCTTCCTTTGTGTAGGGGGATAATTTGTGATTTTTTTTTTTTAGAGAGAAGAGATGTGGGATTCCTGGAATGACCTATTTATAGGGACTGAGACAGGATAGGCAATGCTGCTGGCTGCTGTTTTAAGATAGTCACGAAGGCAACCACAGTGTTCAACCACGACAACCAAGAAAACTAAAAAAACACTGTGAAACAGCAGGAAACAGCAGGGCAATCTTGAAGTTGAAGAAAAAATAAAAGTTTAATATCCAATAACTTTAAAAACGTGTAGATTATGCGCTTTCATCCCCATAAACTGGGACTTCATGTGTTTTTAAAGTTATTGTAGATTACATGGGACTAAGTAATTAGCTCAACACCTGAGAAACTGGCTATGCTAGGTCAGACTGAGAGATACCAGTGGACTCTTCTTACTTCATTGGAAAGAATGGATCTTTAAAACACTTGAAACCATGGGAGTGGTTAAGACTAGTAACTGGATCAGTGTGCACATGCCATTCAGCTGGGTTTGCATGATGGCAGCAAACTGCAGTAAGTTACACAAAAAATGCACAGGGATACTGGGGCACCAATTTTTCTAAAGTTCAGTTGATGGGAGGATTGAATGAAGTCATTGGTAGCCAGGACAAGTTACATTCTTAGAAGGACTGAAGTAAAACATATTGCAGAAGACTTTAAAGAAATTCATATAGTGAAATATTCTTAGTTTTCTGTCCATGACTGTTTAATTCAGTATTGACTTGTTCTGTACCCATTTATGTACGTGTGTGTGTGTGTGTGTGTGTGTGTGTGTGTGTGTGTGTGTGTGTGTGTGTGTGTGTGTGTGTGTGTGTGCATGTATATTTATATGTTTATGTGTGAGGGTGTGTTCTTGTGCATCCTTGAATTCGTATATGTACTTGTGTAGGGTGAATGTGTGTGTGTGTGTGTGTGTGTGTGTGTGTGTGTGTGTGTGTGTGTGTGTGTGTGCGCACATGTGTGAGCACTTCTGCATGTGTCTTACATGTTCACAGTCATAAGACTGTGGACATGAAAACTACTTTGGCAGAGATACACCTGTATAAAACTACCACTATAGAAGTATAATACAATTAACAACCATTTATTGACTGTGGACGTACTGTGTTCAATTTTGTTCTCAAACACATATGATGAGGTTAAAATAGGTATGAGGAGATCATTATGTAAGCAACAATATAAGGACTGGAAACAGTATAAAATGCATACACTCAAATGTCCCTGATTTTTCAAAATCTCAATAATTTATGCTTGTAAAATTTTTTGATTTTCTGGTAAATTGCTGAGGTTTGCAGTGAGGCATTAATGCCAAGCATTATAATGACATACTTCATGCTATCCGTTAAATGAATGCTGATGAAAAACTTGCTATTCTGTTAACTCTAAGTGAAGAGTAATATTTTAAAAACTTTTCCTGATTTGGGGCCGTTTTCCTCCAATTAATCTTGGCTTTGTCCTGATATCAGAGAAAAGAACTTGGGAGCTATGTGAAAGGACAATGCAATGAAATGTCAAGGACATAAAGAACCATAAACCACTTATTTCCAAGTAATTCAAGCATTTATTAGTCAGTAACTGATACTCCTTAAATGAAGATGTCTGAATTAAAATATAATCATTATTTGCAGTAGTTAGAAAAAACAGGCACACTTTAAGAAGTGCTACTAATTTTGCTTATAGCTGGCCTGTAACAGCAGGCAGCATACCACTCCCTCAGAAACTGCAAGTTTAATTTGAATAGTATTATCCACTATAAAGTATAATGTCAAAACATGTATATATATTCACAGACAGCTGATACGTGAAAATGAAATATGTTTGTTGTAGAACTAGTCTAAGGTGTCTCTGTTTATGTCATAAGCTAATGTGTCCAGAATTTATCTTGCCATATGACCTACATTGTTTTTCTAACAATCATCCATCTGCTTTATTATACAGAAGTTTCGAAACATATATTGCTTCTCTGCATAATACAACAGTTAGTTAGTTATTAAAGCTGCAGGCACTGAACAGGTAATCCTGACTTCCTGTGGGAGAGGCCTTGGAATGCAGCCAATAGTTCAAAAAGAGAAAGAGTGAGAAAGAGAGAGAGAGAGAGAGGAACTGAGCAAGAGTGTGAAAGGGAGAGGGGAAGAGAAGTGTAGAAGGCTTTGATATGCATTTTGACAACTTGTGCAAAAGTTAACTTTTGTATAAGGCAAGAAATATTTCTTTCATTGACATTTCATTGACCAAAAACAAAAAAAAGAGTTTGATTCCCAGACCTGTTGTGCAGGCCGTACCTGTCTGACATAAATGGACTTGGCTAACTTCATTTCACACACTACAGGACTGGTATGAAAGGGGACCCTGCATGTTGGAAATATTTGCAGACATGACCAGCATTAACAGAAGTAGCTCCTGGCAAGAAGAGGTAGCAAAGAACTTTACAAGATGGTTTTCACGAAGCAAGTCTGAAGATGAAAACAAAACAAATAAAGAGGGTGCTGAAAAAGCAAAAAGGTATACGCGTGTCTTGTGTAAATGACCTTCTAATACTAGAAATATTGCTAAGTCTACTGCAAACTAAGCTACTGTGTCATGATAAAGCATATATACAACTTCTGTTGCAAATATTGTCTTAAGTCTTGCTTTAAAAAAGAATAACAGTACTGTGAAAAAATGTGGTTACTGTCAGAAGCTTTAGATATCGTACTAATAAACATTTTAGAAAAATAGTTATGATCTAGTAAACCACATTTACAGTTTAGATGTTTTGATCCCTTGCTATAGCTAAATGGAAGTATTATTTACATTTTGTTAATATTTGAATGCATGCCTACTCTGAATGCAATATGTCTGCTACAGTTGAGCCATCCTTGACTAAAGATTTATTTTCTTCTCAAAATATAATGAACTAATGTTCTTTTTCTTGCATGATTTATTATGTTTATGCCGATCCACTGACTATATAATCTTGGTTTAGTATTAAAGCAAATGCAAACAGTTATTCCATGAATGAGGAAAGCAAAAATGATGTGTACAATAGAAAATAGAAGCTAATAATAAAACGTAATTGTGACAGTCTTCCATAGTTTACCACTCACTACATTTACAAGTGAATTATAGGAATCATTAAAAGAAAACAAAGCTAGTTTAACTTAAAAAATATATCTCAAAGTGATGAGCATCTATATAGTTTGGTTATTAGGAGTGTAGATACGATTCTGTGCTATTGTCTGAAATAACTGTAGAAATACAAAACTTGCTTAACAAAAAAAGATCTGCAATCATTTTATAAGTGCTGCATCATGGTTAATGATATCTCATTGAATGTCTGTGCACCTGGATGAACAAATTAGTGGAGGAAAGTAAGCAGAAATTATAGTATTGTACATTAAAGGCCACCCAGTCTCATCAGTTAAAGTTGTTCTGACCTTTAGGGAGCACATACTTCTTATTCGGTCATTTCTCCCATTCAGAAGTCAGCTCTCTAAAGTCTGCATAAACTGAACACAGAAACTTCTCATAAATTAGAGTTTAATCAGATGTGTGCATTTTTCATGTTCTGTAGCTGTAATAGTGTAACCAAAATGCTACGCAACTTAGAAATTATACCCAAAAAGAAAAGAGAGACAAACTATACTTGAGTAGATACACCTACTGTGACTGGTTAAACCCGTGAACTACTGTTAACCAGAAAACTTACGAATCCTATTGCCATCCTTTAGAACAGAACCATTTACAGTAGCTTTGTGTACTATAAATATATGAAATCTGTTTGCTTTAGACTAAATCTGAAAAAGTGCCTCTGTCAACATACTGACAAAAGAAAAGCATTATAAGTCATACTTTCAGGAAGTGGCAAGCCTGCCTGCTGTGTAAATACAGTGAGCACCTAAGGCACATCACTAGAAAATTGTTCCGTAACACAAGACAGTTGGAAAACCATACTCACTGTGGGCTGCCTCTGTTGTAACAGTGAGACAATTTATCATCACAACTTGCCTTTGGCTGAATCAACCTGGTTTCAGTTAATCAGGTTTTTGTTTTGAATGTGAAATATTCACATCAAATGAGGTATATAATCTATTAACAACAGAAGCAGAAAGGCAGACTTTCACAGCCAGATACTATGATTCACTTGTATATATGCTTGTCTGCCTACCAGATAAATCAGGGATTTAGTTATTCTGACTCCAGCAGTGTTCTATTTGTATATAAACTAGTACTTTTCTGAGTACTTCCAGTAATATTAAACCTACAAGCATCCAGTGTAGAACATCTATTAATCAAGTACTGTATTAGCAACTCATCAGCAAATGATAACACTGACCCTTGTCTGGGAATTGAAGCTGTACAATTGTCACTGTCACTGGACCAAGAAGAAATTTCTGGACAGTTAAGTACCTGCTTTCCCCTAAAAGCACTTTCTCTTTTCGACTAGGAAACAACCATGATGGTCATTTTTTTAAAACACAAAAGCATGTAGTGCATAATAATTATGAATGCATTATTATTTTATCAGCTACTCATCAGGAAAAAAAAACTGGCTGTAATCTAGGGATTTAACCCAACCCCCCCCCCCCCTGCATTCCATATGGTTGTCACTCCAACCACATGGAATGTGGGAAGAGTGGCTTCAATCTCCAGACAAGGTTCAGTCATGTTAAACCATCTACTTCTCCATGAAGACTACTGCATGCATATACTACTCATGACCATTTCTTTTTCTATCAGCAAGATCATGAAATTGAAACTGGTTAATGATGAATTGCAGCTTGATAATGGGCAGACTGGGTGAATGTCTTTGTCTGACAAAAGACTTCCGCTTGCATATGTTTTTCTTTTCTATTTTTTTTAACACTTTTTCTTGTTCTGAAAGTTGATGTGTCTTGGACTTGGATGTTATCTTTGATATGAAGTACTGGAATGGTTTCTGACGGGTCACTCAGCAAACCTAACTTTGAAGAAGGGGACCTGAATAAGGATAAGGAAACTATGCTGTCACTTTTGCATAGCTTTCTTGTATATAAGTTTATATGTATGTATGTATGTATGTATGTATGTATGTATGTATGTATGTGTGCATACCCACACAGCTGGCTTTGTGTGCAGTGGAAACATGATCTTTTTTTCTCCAAGATGTAATGACCCTGCACTTGACTGTATCATTTAGCTCAGTGCAAGCAACACAATCCCTCTGAGAAAATAATGACCTCCACTGTTTTGTGAAAGTCATCCTCTCCCGACAAAACACTTTCAGTGGAATAGTTTCACTGAAACAAGTGCCTGTAAATCTTACTTTAACAAAATGAAATGCAGTAATTTCTGCCATGTCTTCTTCCTTTTAGGAAGGATACACATTTTAAGCTAATTTAATCCATCCTTATATGCTCTTATTGCATAGTCTTCCACATTGTACTGTTTTAATTGCTTTGCTGTGGATCACCTCTGCTTGTGGTCCTTTCAAAACTTGAATCTTTACAATGTACACACAACCTTCTCTAAATGTAATCCCTTCAGTTCTTTGTATAGAAGGATGCCTGTATGGAATGACATATTGTGTTGATTTGTGTTGATATCTGTCACTGTGTGTAATACTTCCTCCTGACTCCTCCTTATACCTCATGACATTGCTTAGCTATGGCCTATTGTTGAAAACTTTCATTGCCATATGAATGTTAAATATACATTTTAAGTCTATAGGAAGTTTCTTCGACTGAGAAATGTATGCCGTCTGATGGCAGCTTTCAAAGGCATCAGTTTATCAATGGCAGTTATCCAAAATGTTCATATATCATGCCCATTTATACACTTTATCTTAGTTATTAACCTGTCATTAAACACATAGATAAATACTACCAAATCTTCATTCCTGAAAGTGCATTGTCTGTAAGCCACACAATATGACAGTGCATGGCAAACGCTTGCTACACTAGTGATACAGGTTTATAGGGTGAACATATTACAAGTAGTAGAATCCTAATAGTCTGGAAGGCTAACCACTCTTTAAAGTCCAGGCACCAAGAAGTGAAAAACATTAAGCATACCTGTGTTTTCCTTTGGTGCCTCCAAATGAAGGCAGAAGAATAGCATTTACATGCTGATTTGGAGGTGTTGCTCACAAAATAGCACACCTCTGGCATTGCCAAAAAGCCCATAATAGGAAACTCTAGAAAACAAACTGGTCCACTTAAGAATAATGACATTTTTTCCTTCCCCATATAAGTAACCACCAAGTAGAGATCCAGCAGACGGTAGGTGCCTCAAAAGGTTCTGTGACTGGTATATAATAACAAGACACATTCTTAGAATGTATGTGAATGGCTTGCATGGAAAACACCATTAAAAATAACACTCCAATACTTTAACAACCACACCTTTTCATGTGGCAAATATGAGTGGTATTTTATTATTTCAGAATTCTATTTTTGAATGTATTCTATAATATGCACAGCATACTTCTATGGGATGCTAAAATACATGTGTGTGTAGTCACTGGGTTATGCAGTAGAAAAGATTAATGCGCTTAGAAATGTGGAAATTACCAGTTAATCCAATAGTGCATCTGTCAGCATCACTGCAGTGAGATAGAAAGATCTTGAGTTCAAGTTGTTGGTATGATTTAAAGGGCTGTAATGCACAGTATAACATTTCTCATCACTAATTGCATTTTCTTCCCTTCAATACAACCCTTAGAGCAACACCATTAAATTAACATGATTTTTGAATTTCTCCCTTTGTTTTCTGTCTGCATTGCTTTCTGTAGTGTCGTACAACCTCATTTTCTGTTTTTCCTTGAATATCATATTCTTTTCTTTTGCAATTTGTCATTTAGTGCATCATACTGTCTCTCTCTCCTCTCCTTAAAACCTTATATGATCCAGGACAGCTGTATTTGTCACTATGAGTCATTTTTCACATATTAGTGGCTGGTGCAGGCATGAATACCAAGAAACTTGACAGCTTCCACAAGCACAGTAAATGAATAAGGGAGTGGCCTACTGAGCTAGACACACCCATAACTAAGGTGGTATGAACCATTACAAAACCATGTAATCAGGCCATACTGAAAGATATGGTTGATTTGGGCTTCTTCATTATCTCCTTGGCTGGAAGTGATGACAGCAGATCAAATGAAAAGTAAAAAGAAAAGGAAAAAAGTGATATTTCTTATACCTGCATAAAGAATACTATATAAATAAGCATCGCTGCTTAAAACCCCATGATAGTATTACTGCCTCTACTGTGCCAGTTTTGGGTAGAATTGAATATAAACTTAACTAAACAGTAACAGTGAATGCAACATATTTGTACTGCATAAATAAAAAGATGCAATCATAAACAGCTGCTTTTACCAGCCTAAACCCATGGTATCCAGCAATAAACCCTGTCTATGTCACCATCATACTGTGTTCAACTAATGGTAAGGGTGCTGGAGAAGGTAGGCAGGTAAGGTTGGGCTTGAACTGCCACAACAGCTCATCCGTACTGAGGGGTGGGAGGCAATAAGACCCACCACATCAGTGGCATCTACAAGTAAGTGGGTGATCATTAGTGGAAGTGGCCTGCCAGGCTTGCACTGTAGAAGCTGTTTGAGTGCTACTGAGTTAGGGAAGTTGATATGTGTAAGAGCATGCATGTCTCACAGACCAGGCAACCACTGTGAGCCCACAGGCCACCTACTGGAGGAGGAATAAGGATGGGGCAAGGACATCTTCAGGACCAGCATTCAGCCTACTTCAAATGGGCTGATAAAGGCCCCTGGATGGGAATAAATGGTCATAGGGATCTTGCCCACTACAGGAATGCTTGGCATTTACCAATAGGAAGAATGAATGAGATGATGGGATGCAGGAAGGGCAGCCACTGGGCAAGTCCCATAATGGATTACAAAGAGTGAGAAGGTCACACAGAAAAAACAGTCAGTAAAAACTAAATGAAAACTACAGCCAGCTAGAACTTCCACTGAGTGACCTCTCAAACCTCTTGTATCAGAGGCACATGGGATATATGCAAATGACTCTTATGAACATCAGGTGTTTCAGCTATATGGTGATTCTGAATGCCCATGACTTATTTCTTTTTATGTTGTTTCAATGGACAATTTCAGGCCAATAAAGCCAAACACCACTAGCTGCAGTTATGCATATTTCGGCCTTGACCTCATCAGCACAGCACAAGCAGAGTGTTTGACTGATCATAAGAAACACAGGGCTGTTATACCCAGTTGATCTCCATTACTAAGTCACGGGCATTCAGAATCACCATATAGCTGAAACACCTGATGTTCTTAAGGGTTTTTTTGCATATTTCTCATGTGCCTCTGATTCAAGAGGTTTAAGAGGTCACTCAGTGGAAGTTCTAGCTTGGCTGGAGTTTTCATTTAGTTTTTACATAATGGATTACAAAGAAAAGAAACATTTTTTTCCACAAAAAGTAATCCAATTGTGTGTGTGTGTGTGTGTGTGTGTGTGTGTGTGTGTGTGTGTGTGTGTGTGTGTGTGTGTGTGTGTGTGTGTGTGTGTGTGTGCGTGTGTGTGTATGTTTAAACCTGTGTGTGTGTGTCTATATATATATATATATATATATATATATATATATATATATATATATATTTATATCTATAAGTCAAAGGGTAAAAAGGTCACACAGACAAAACATTCAGTAAAAACTGCAAGAAAAATCCATCCTAGCTAGAGTTTTCATTGTGTGATACCTTAAACCTCCTGCAATAGAGGCCCATGGAATATATGCAAATGACTCTTAAGGACATCAAGTGCTTCAGCTACAGGGCTTTTGAATGTCCTTGACTTTTTGTTTTTACTTTTTAAGTCTTTATAATTATATTCAGGCCAATAAACCCGAATCCCCCCCAGTGCATGTGCACTATATGTGTGTGTGTGTGTGTGTGTGTGTGTGTGTGTGTGTGTGTGTGTGTGTGTGTGTGTGTGTGTGTGTGTGTGTGAATGTTTTCTTTTATAGTTTGCATACTTTCTTGGAGTTTTAAAACACAGGCTGCTGAACTCTTTTTTTCCCACATTTTTTAGATCAGAAATTTTGAAAATATAATAACTTACTCACTGTATTACAATTGTATGGACACTGCAACAGGTTTTGACTGCTCATGGTTTTCAGCAGGGGATCAATGTTTCAGCAGGTGCTATTGTAAGATTGTATTCCACTGAAATGCTTAATTTACCATTCGGATTACAGCATATTTCCTCATTCATATTCATTTTGTATGCCAAATTTTAGTGTGAAATAACCCCTTCAGAATTTTTAAAAAATGTTTGCTTAGCAGAAGCAGTACTTCATCACTGTTGTGTTATTTGATACTCTACTGCTATTATTCCACTTTTCTCCCAGTTACTTCCTTTACTTGCTGTTCCCTATAACAGACTGATGCACTGAGTTTGTGCAGCTAACCTTTCACAAATTATTGTATGATTTGTCTGCAAAGGTCTTATTCGGTTGGATCAGTTTTGGTGTAAACGTTAATCAGTTTTGAATAGTCTTGGTTCAGTTTTTGCATGTTTATGTGGCTTCATGCAGATTTAGGTAGATTTTTGGTGATACACATGTTATCACGCTGTAGGTCATTCTGCTGAGCTTTTCTCATTTTTTTTCACTTATAGTGCCTTCAGTCTCATGTTTTGTTTCAGTTTTGCAATGATGTCTGTGATAAAGAGTTTACTGCCAAACTGAAAGGAACACTCAGTAAAACAGAAAATGAAATACATAGCCCCTAGCTAAAATACTATTTTCAGGTGTTCAATTCAGGCAGCACATAAACATATGCCAGCATAGCCGTAAGACAAAATGCTATGAATTTGTACAGAAACACTTACCTTCACTAGTCTGGTGTTTATTTCTTTAGATATTCTGACCCTGCATCAAAGGTGATCTTCCCATTTGTTTGCATCATAGTATTTCCCAGTTGTGTGCAGTCTGTATCATCTTTATTTCATAGAATCATTTCAGCAACATGAGGATATGTCATGACAAAACCTAGGATCACCTTGGAACTGCTTTAACACACATTTTAAACATTATATGTCAGAGACAGAACATATGATGTGAAGTATATGTCCATCTTCTCTGTTCCTACAAATTGGGGTGTAGATATGCCAAAGTAACTGGCATACCAAGTTTGCAAAGATGTAGCAATGCCTCAGTTTAGTAGCTTGCAGCAGATATCTGGTGCAAGTTATGTTGCTCTTACATAAAAATTCTGCTAGAGTATTCTGAGCGTTATGTGACAGCTCCTAAAAAATGTCTTGCATTTGGGGTCTCATGGTAGACAGCTTTCAGAACATTGATGACTAAAAATCTTGTCAGAAGCTGAACCTTGTTACACAAAGACCAGGCATGGGTCACTTATGCCCACCTATGCTAACTGTAAAGTAAGACCTACAACTGAAGTGTTTCTTTTCTTTCAGTCTGGCTTGACAAACATACAGATTGTTGCTAATGATGAACTTAATTAGACTTATTCTTGAGTACTATAGTTGGATATGATTTATTTAGTTTGTTCTCTGTAGATGTTTGTGAGCTTTTATTTTTCATTTCTCATGTTTGATGGATAAGACTAAAGTACATCATACTGATAATGTTCCTTTCATCTTTTTAACCATAGGGTCAATGAAAATGAGCCCCAGAGCCCCAGTACTCAGGCGCAAGAAAACAATGAGTTCTCAAAGGTATCATAACTTTAAGCTGTACTTTTACTGTGTAAAATAATTCTGATGTAATATGTTGCCCTATCGCTCAGTGACTCTTTCCAATTTACAGTGTAAAATTATAAGAAATTAGAGACACCATTACTCACTAGTTAAAAAAGAGTAAATTCAATGTGACCCATTGAACGTTTCTTACTTTAATTTGTATGATTTCTTTCAGCTCATTATCAGCTCAGTCTGCATACAGAATGATAAGCGAGTCAAGTATTTCAAAGATATTATCTGTGAAGTATTCTAATGGCAATGAAAATCAAATGTTTGTGCTCTGATCT
This sequence comes from Protopterus annectens, assembly GCF_019279795.1. NCBI lineage: Eukaryota > Metazoa > Chordata > Ceratodontiformes > Protopteridae > Protopterus > Protopterus annectens. The sequence continues at coordinate 375,896,959 of NC_056735.1, forward strand.
ATTAATAATAAAACAAGGTGCAAAATTACTACTGAAACAGTTTCTAGGAAATCTCGGTCATATCATCTCTGAATGGATATATATATATATGTATATATATATATATATATATATGTATATCCAGATGGTTGTAGGACACTCTTTGCTGACAGATATTTCTACTCTGTAAAGTTATTGAAAGTACTCTTTGTGAAGGAAAGGGGATAGAATTTCTGTCGTGCTTGTGTGTCTTCTAGTGTTTGTGACTTGTTTACTATTATTAACAGTGAACATTTTTTTTAGTAAGATAATCTGTAGGGTAGGGGTAGGTGCAGAAGGCAGTTTAGGGTTAACACACAAGTAAAGTGGTACAGGGGGCACATTACTTAATTACAAACCCTTTTCCTAACAGCGTTACTACACAAAGTGTGCCTGACAGTTAGTGGTAGGTTTTATTTTTTTTGGTTTACTGATCACAAAAGAACACTATTTCCTTGTATTATTTTAGTGGGAACCTCAGGGGATGTTTGAGTTGTTGGATGAGTCTGGTTAGGTACATACCAAATGGGGCATTGTACTTAATGATATTGTAGGTCTGATGATTGCCAATTACATAGGAACAATGACCTTTTTGTACCTAGATAGATACCATACTTTTTTTATAACTTTAATGACATAGAAGGATTTCCTCACAACTGTAGGCACATGATAGTCAAAGGCTAGATTACTGTCTATGTGTGATCCCAAGTCCCTGACTACTGCGTTGACTCTTAGGAGTTGTTAATATGGTAGTTACCAGGGGTGACTGACCTCCTGAAGGATACTGTTATACATTTCTTGCATTTAGTTTTAGTTCATGGCTCTGAAACCAGCTATTTGTCTGTGTCAGCCCTTCTTGGGGAACATTAGTGTCAGTGGGGGAGACTGGGTGGCCACGGTGGTGCAGCAGTTAGCATTTCCCCCTCACAGCAAGAGGTTCACTGGTTCGATTCTCGACTGGGGTGCCTTCTGTGTGGAGTCTGCATGTCCTCCCTGTGGTCGTGTGGGTTTCCTCCGGGTGCTCTGGTTTCCTCCCACATCCCAAAGAATGTTGTAGGTGGATTGAACACTCTAGGTTGGCCCTAGGTGTGAATGTGTGCATGTGTGTGCCTTCTGTGGAAGGTTGAGCATCGGGCTGGCAACTCGACACTGTAAAACTCCACTGCCAGTCATGAGCAGACAGGTGATCCGCTGTGGCGACCCCTAACTGGGAAAAGCCGAAAGAAGAAGAAGTGTCAGTGGAGGAGTCTGTGAATGCTCTTAATTTGCAGTCATTTGCAAATTTGGTCAGACAGAGGTGCTGAGATTGGACTTAACTTCAGAGAAGTAAATGCCAAAAAGGAATAGTCCCAGAACTGACCCCCGAGGGTCTCAGCTGCTTACTGTCCACTTTGTAGAGGTGGACTCCCCAATTCTAACTTCCTGGGTCCTGTCTGTGAGCCAACTGTCTGTCCACCAGGTGGCATAAGGGTTTATACCTAACCTCTTGAGTTTGTTAACAATGCCCAAGTGGGGTATTGTGTCAGATGCCTTGGCCAGATCAAGGTAGGCAGTGTGACACCCATGCCCTGGCCCAGCAATCAAGCAGTCTCAATCCTCACCACTAACATGAGAGAGGGCATCTCATGTATGAGGAAAGGATAACAAATACACACAATAAAGTGCAATTTCCTTTAAGAGCACACAGAGATCACAGTCAGTCTGGGGCTGGTCGCTCCCTTGCTCGCCAAGTCCCCAATAAGACTCCCCACTGGCAGATCTATAGGGTCCAGATCTCAACCTAGTGGGCAAATTAAAACCTCTAGCACCCTCTCTGTCCAACCAGTGCTTTGTGTTCCTGCCCAAGTAGCTGACACACACACTTTGAGAAGAGTTTACACAACCACACAGACACTTCTGGGGAAGGCTGGCACAGGTTCTCCAGCTGTGCCCCCTTTTCCCAGAATATACAGTAGTACCAGCTGCCACCACCCACTAATAATTATCAGCTACTCAAAGGCCCTTACAAGGGTGTCAGATTATTACTGTGCAATATTATTATCCAATTGGTAAGTGTGACTAAACTGTCAAAGCTTATTTGGAGTGACTTGGACAGTAAACTCTATAAATATGCAATGTACTCTAGAACTTACATTATCTCTACACAAACCAGCCACAGTTAAAAGTTTTTAAAATATTTAATAATAAATAATTAAAACCACAAGACAATGCTTTCTGCTATACAGTGCTAGTCAAGAGTTCAGAGATCACACAGAAATACTTAAAATAAATCAGGAGTACATTCTGACATCACAGAAAAAGACTTAGTCTAATCTTTCCAGTTCCTAGCTATTTCTAAAAGAAAACACAAATCTAAGACAAACTTACATAAGAGCAAGACAGTGCTGTGAGTTGGATGATCAAAACAAAAATGCTTAATGCCTTCTGATTCTCTCTGTTTAAACTGAAATTGCAGTTCTGATAAACATTACATCATTCTTTCACTTTCCTGGTGTTCCCAGGCCAACAGAAACTGCATTCTTTTGTTATCTTGCAGCTGCAGGAAACTACATCAATAAAAGACATTCCATATGTAAACTCTAGTAATTGTCCTTTAAGTTAAAACAATAGGCAGGATGCCTTCATCTAGCCTGGCCGGAGCTGAATTGTAAACATCAAAGACAGTCATGAAATAATTTGAACTTCAAAGGACAAACAAGAAATGCTTGTCTTAGCTTTCTTTACAGCAGAGGGCAATGTTGTTACATTGTTTTAAGTTCACATTTCACAGCATATTCTTTCATTTAAGAAAACAAGTATGTAGTGCCAGATTCATATTTACAAATGATAGAATTATCTGCACAATTCTGTCTGGCTAGGCTGGCAGCCTTCACAGGCAGTATGGACTGTTTTGCCCTCATCCATTGTTTTGGTGACCTTCTCCAAAAAGTTCACCAGATTGAGCAGACATGACCTTCCCTTGATGAAATCAAACTGGGTTGTGCCCAGTGTCTGAAGGTTTCCTGTGTTATTATCGATCATTTCTATGATAATCCTTCCCTTTGCTTTGCATATGGGACTAGTGAGACTTATTGTTCTGTAGTTTCCAGGATCTGTAGATGGCCTGCTGTTGTACAGAAGGATGGCAGTTGCCATTCTCCATTTGTGAGGCATGATGCCTGTTTGGAGGCTACAGTTAAATAGTAATTCCAAAGTGCCTGAAAGGTAATGTTTTATGCTAATAAGAAGGCAGCCTGGGATATTGACAGGGCCCATCTATGCAGTGTTCTTGGCCTTAGAGGGAGCACTGAGGACCTTGATATTTGGGGGAGTTATATTTAATGGTATTTTTTGAGGGGAGGCTGAAGGAGAGAGGTGTAAAGTTAGAGCTGCATTTGCCTGCCAGTAGGTTTGCTGTATCTTCTAGCTCACTATAAGTGGTGCCATTAACAATAAGCTCTGCACAATTGTGTATTGCCTTTGAGGTTGCAGGTATAGCTAAAGAATGCCTTGTGGCTGTCCTTGGCCTGGGAGTCCATATTTCCCTCAAATTTGGCTTTGGTAGACTTTATTTGTTCTCTGAGTTGTTTGCTTAGTTTGATGAGACTTCTTTAACCTGGTAGGTGCTACACCTCCTAATTGTGCATTGCATTTGAGGTTGCAAATATAGCTAAAGAATGCCTTGTGGCTGTCCTTGGCCTGGGAGGCCATATTTCTCTCAAATGTGGCTTTGGTAGACTTTATTTGTTCTTTGAGTTGTTTGTTTAGTTTGATGAGACTGCTTTTAACCTGGTAGGTGCTACACCTCCTAATTGTGTATTGCATTTGAGGTTGCAGGTATAGCTAAAGAATGCCTTGTGGCTGTCCTTGGCCTGGGAGGCCATATTTCTCTCAAATTTGGCTTTGGTAGACTTTATTTGTTCTCTGAGTTGTTTGCTTAGTTTGATAAGATGGTGTTTAACCTGGTAGGTGCTACACCTCCTAATTTTTGCCACAATTTTCTTCCTTCTGTTATACTTGATGTTTTAATCATCATATCTTACAATCAAACAAGTCACAAAAAACTGGGCTCCCTCTATAATACCTCATGGACATAGCAAGGCAACATACCCTCCTATATGCATCATTTGTCCTAACAAATATAAATATCACACTTGCAACCAAGCTAGCTTCCTGTTATAACAAAATTGCTAAATTTGCCACTAGCTTAGCACTTAAAGCCCATTATTGCCAAGCTTTAAAACAGCTTAACTGGTTTGAACTAAACTAACATCCTTCTAGTTTACTCTCCCTGTAACTGACCTCTGTTCCACTATTAAGTTCTTTCTACAAATAAATAGTCTAAAAAACTCAGCTGGGGATGCAATATACTCTTGCTATGTCACAAAAATATAGAACACCATTCTGGAACAAATTAAACAAACAGATAAATCTAATTAAGCTCCATGTAAACAAATGCTGGTTATGCTGCACTGCATTAGGGTGATTCTATTTATAGCCCTGCACTCTTCTACTATTAACCCTACAACTTATTTTTGTACTCTTTACTCATTTATAATCATATAATATTCTATAATTTGATTCTTACTCCCTTTATATCTTCTCTCCCTTCTTCACTTATCCCATAATTTATTAATGTCAACATCGCATTTATTCCTCCCAAAATTATTTATTTCCACAAATGTAAAAACTATCCAGTCAATTCTCTGAATTAAAACATGTGTTATGCAACTTCAGAGGCAAAAAATGATATGTTACACAGCTTTAAATATTATGTGATGTATTTAACAGTGCTATCTGCAATGCAAGTACAATATAAACATCTGTAAATGGAGTACATATACTTCTATAATAATTTACTGCACATGTACCAATGTTATTTTTATATTTTGTGTGAATTTGTGAACTTGCTATGTGGTAAATTTAATTAAATGTTGCATATGAATATTTTCTCCCTGGACTTCTGCTGAAAATGGCCAGTTGAACTTTCACAATCAATATGTGTGTGTGTGTGTGTGTGTGTGTGTGTGTGTGTGTGTGTGTGTGTGTGTGTGTGTGTGTGTGTGTGTGTGTATGTGTGAGACCAAAAACAGTCAACATATAGCTACCACTTTTTTAAAACCGGGGTAGGAAGCCTACTACTTTAAAGCAGATAGAGGCCCTCAGGCTGAGTACGGGCAGGCCAAAAAATGTATTTGCCAATAAAAGCAAATTAAACTGTAGGAAAAAGGACCCCACCAGACACACCTTAATCTGATTTAATCAGATATCTATTACCCAGGACTATCATATTCAGTCTTGAAACAGACAAATCATGAAAAACAGCATTTATTTTTTACAAAATGTATATTTCTGTCATTAAAAAAGTTCATCTTTTAAATAGACTAAGTTTAATAGATTCAAATCCTTCATTTCAAACTATACAAAATAACATAAAATCAATTATGTATGTCCCATACCTAAAGATATGACTGAACTGCTTAGCTAATATTGCAGGTAATTAAGGAGTTCATTTCCTGGCTAGCACCATACTTTGCAATGCTGGATTTGCTAGTTCAGCATTACAAGTAGTTGAAGTAACCTCAGGCTTCTCAAGGTGTGAAACATACTGCAAAACCTAATCAATGGCCATCACTCAATGAAGAATTAAACTATCCATAGAAAAGGTGTCTTCAAAATCAGCAGGTAATCCAATCTGAAGGTTTTCTTTTTGCTCATTCTCATAGCAACAAAAAAATCAGGCTTTTTGTAGCCATCTGTACAGAGTAATCATTATCAAAAGATATTTTTTCTTCCAAAAAACTAATGTTGACAGTCTTCCAAAGGTCTGAGTGCACCTTTTCCTCAAATACCATGAGTGAAAATCAGTAGTAGATTGTAATAGCAGCAATTACCCTTGGCTGACCACTACAGGAAGGCTTATGACCAGTCAACAAAATAATTCATTTTAAGAAGTTTTGTCATGTTCAGCAATATTAAATAATTTTAGTTTGCTTCTGTGATAAACATAATGATTGTTAACAAAATGTGTTTACTTTAAGTTAAAAAAGTGCTATGTGATAGACACTGTGAGTACTTTCTCTGTATTCTTGCAGTTCCTTTTGTTTGTGCATGCACAGCATGGGCTGGTGACGCTATTCACCTCAGGACACTGTTTCTTTCTAAGTAAAGAAACATTGTTTTTACTTAAAAATAAATAAATAAACAAGCAGTTCAACTTTCTGCTTATTGACTTCCCATTATTCACTGAGAAGGGAATGAGCAGAAAGTCTATACATATTAAATATGTACTGGATAGTTGCAGACTGCTGTGGAGTCATGCTAATGTGAGGTAAATATTTGTTTCCTGTCCTGGAAGGCAGCCAGATATAGCATTGACAATAACAGTCACAATATAAGGCTGCAGGCTGGCTGTAAAGAAATGCAGCTTGCTATTTGCTCAGTTTAAAGTCTGACTATGTCTGTGTAAAATAAGTTGAAATATTAACTTTTTGGCTACTTTTGATGTGTGAAACAAAATCGAAACCATCTCTGATTTTGCAAACTGTCCCTTACATTGCCACATATTGTTGCTCTGTGCTACATAAAATCATTCAGAATTGCAGTCACTAAATAAGCGGGGGTGGTTGCTGTGGATGAAGGCAACTTACCTTCTAGTTGTTTGCTCATTTTAAAGTCTGGCTTTACAGCAATAGCATACCTTTGTATGAAATACTAAAAATAAAAACAAACAAACAAAAAACAAACAAACAACAAAAAATTCCATTCAGCAATGAAAAGACTCACCAAACTTCATTAGCTCACAGTTAGCAATTTCATCAACAAAAGATGAGTTTATCAGACTCTGCAACCGTCAACACTTTACAGGTTTAAATACATCTCAAAACCAATGATGTCATAAATATCCCACAAAACACATAAAAATACAAACTAATCCAGCAATAAAACCATTAAAAATAACTCCTCCCAACATAGCTCTCAACCTCTTAGCACAAAAAATCTGGACAAAGCCAAAATTAATGGGGGGGCAAAGGCCCAAAAATGGGGACACATTTTAAATATTACTCTTATAAACTTAGAAAGTTGCTGGAATAAAAGGTCTTTTAACCATGCATATTCTAAAAGATATTAGGTCTGAAATTCAAATGCCTGTCATTATTTAGTGAATTCAATTCTCACTGATTAGCCACAACAAAAAAACACAAATTATATGTGAAACAGATTGAAAACATGAGGTAAAAATCTGGACATTCTGTGAAAATCTGTACAATTGAGAGGTATGCCTCCCAACAGAGATGTATTCAGTGTCACTTATATTTTTCTTTAACTTTTGTTTTTTTAACACACATTTAAAGTTAACATATTCATTAAAACCACCTATATTTAATGCATTTAATTCCATCTCCCATTCATACTCCTTCACATCGAGGATTTCAGCATTATCCTCCTAATACTTTGTTCTATGGTATCAATAACATAAAAATAAATATGTTAAAATTCTTACATTTCATAGTATGCTTATATAAAGCATTCTTATTGTTCCTCTTTTTTATTGCATGACAATGTTTGTAAATTTTGGCATTTTTTTCCTAGTAGTTCTCCTGAGATAAAATAATCGACAAGCCACATATTCAGCAGCATAAACAACATTGTTTGTAACTGAATTACAAAATTTCAGTGATGCATAACTACTTTATTTGTTAATACAATAAAAAGAAGGACTATTTGCTATAAACATTCATAACCTAGAAAAGTTCCCTTGACTTGTCACATAGTTTATCACCAGCATTATCCCATTCAAAACTATCCTTCAAATTGTAACTTCTCTTATTTACACAAACTGGACCTACTCCTCCTATTTTTTTGACCAGGTAATCACCCCATAAGATTGGTTGTCAATAATATTCTTAATTTCTACTGTATCCAGAGTATAAATCAATACCATACCCATGGAATACCCTCTATTTTTCTCTACTGTCTCCCCCATCAATCTCCTCAGAATCTGTGAAGATTCTATAAAGATCAACTCTCTTATGTCTAACTTCATTACTTAATTCCTTAATTCATCGTGCAAGATAACCTCTCTCCATTGTCGAATGGAATTTTTTTTTGTTTTTATTTTTTTACTTTTTTTTTCATTTATTTATTTATTTATTAGTTTCTCAGCTAGTGACCTGTTAGTTTTTGTTTGAGTAAAGCAAAGTTGAAACTGTCCCTGATTTTAAAGACTGCCCCTGAATGCTTCATGTTTTTGATCTTTCTCACATACAGTTTCTGGCCTTCTGGCAAAACATTGATAGCAGTTACTAAATGATGACAGATATTTAAAGTTTCAGACATTGTAACCTTCAGCAAATGCAAGCCAATTGCAACAGTTGTTATTTTAGCAGCTACATATATAAAAACAGTATTTGGAAATTGTCCTTGATTTTGATCTTTAGTCCCTCTTTATTTTTTATTTATTTATTTTTTTAATTACAATCAGATTTGTGCACATTAAAATGACCTTAACTGCTGGGTTGGGGTGGGGCTGCCTGTGGTTGAAAACCTTCTGGTCATTTGCTTGCTTAGGTAACCATTTGGCTTTGCAGGACAGGACTAATATAGACATAAAGCAAAAAAAATCTGTAGGACACTCCTTATATAACTTAACAGCAAAAAACTGGAATTCACTCCCTATAACAATCATGTCATCATCCAACCTTCACATGTTCAAAACTTTTTTAAAAATATTCCTAATCCCTGGCTCTGTTCATACTCCACACCAGGCTATTCCCTTACTATAATTCATTTTTCTTTTTCACTCCACCTCCATCTTCCAGCCATAGATTTATCTCTCACTCTACTTTGTTACAGCCATCCTCTTCTTTCTCTTCCTTCAGCTACAATAATTTTCATTTTCTCACCTACTATCCCACTCCCCTACATTACTATAATCTCCTGTTCCACTACTGAAAATCTTACAGATCTGCTATGCTACCAAAGTGCACACCCTTCAAAAACCCATTTGTAATGTGTACCTGTCTCTTGTTCTATTAACTGTATACTTTTGCTTTCCATGTGTACACATATCCCCATCTTTACTAACCAGACTTTGTTCTCTCTCATCTCTGACACTCTTTGTCAATGTATTATCCTTAATAATAATAATAATAATAATAATAATAATAATACTTGATAATCCTTGTCTCCGCTAACAGCTATTTCTCCTCTTTTGAATTTATGTATTTTCCCTACTTATCTCACCTTCACTGCCAGATCTTTCTCTCTCACTCTTTCTAAATTAAAAATTAAGCTTAAGTCTGTCACTAGACAATATTGGTATTTCTTTAGTTACTCTAAATTATACTGCACTGTACTATACTTGTAAAAATGGCAACGTTTACAAATCTATCATACTGTATTGTGCTTGCAAAACTTACAATCCATATCAAATGTTTATATTTCCTATAGTGCACTGTTTTGCTTTCATGTTATATGTTGGAGCTTTTCTCCCTGGTCCTCCACTGTAAACAGAATATTGCCCAGCCAGACTTAACCAGTAAAAATGTCAATAAATAAATAAATGAATAAATAAATAAATAAAAATAATGTGCATTTCTGTGAAATTAGTTGAAAGACTTGGGGTTGCTGCTTATGTGAACATACCTTTCAGCTATCCATGATTTCACAGAATGCACCTCATTTTGTATATATATTTTCTGTCCCTCATACAACTTGTTGCTTCTGGGAAATAATTTGAGTTTCAGACTTCATATACTTCAGAAAAATGCAATATAATGCAAGAAAATGTATTTTAGCAACTTTCTAAGTATGTAAGAGATTCTAGGCCTTTTTCCATTATTTTTTGGCTTTGTTAGTGATTCTTGTGCTAACAGGTTGATAGGTATTTTCTTTTAGTACAACCAGGTAGAGTGCACACAATAAAGTGGCTATAACTGCTGGATGGGGTGGAGGTGCTGTCTGTGGATGACAGTAAATTACTCTCTTGTTTGCTCAGTTCAAACAGTCTGGCTTTGTATGAACCACAATACTGTGAGCTTTTTTAGCTAATAGCCTCATATATGGCACAGATATCCTGCAGTCATAGATGAGTTATATAAAATCCACTAGATTACTAGGCTAGTCACTCACTTGCCTTGTACAAAACCCAAATATGCCAAACCTTCAACTTTCTCCAACATTCCAAACATTTACAAATTGTTAAAGCTTTATCAATTTGGCCAAAAAAACACAAACTTCTCCTGAAGCTTGCTTTGCAAGTTCTTCAGAATCCCATTTTTCAACTGCAGTGATGAAGTAGCAGCTCCTTAATCACAGAACATAAAACTTTTCTTAGCCAAATGAGTATCCAACACTATGAATTATAATAATTAAGTGTTATTCCTTAGAATCTGTGATACTGCATTCACCTTTTCGAATCTCAGACACTGACATGACTTCAGTTTTATATTCATTGCTAATAACATGCAGTAGAAAAAGATACCATATAAGCTAGTAGCCTGATCAATATCCTTACCAACACATTTACACAGTATCACAGAACTTAAAACAAATGTGAACATTGAAACTATTACTACATATATGAACAAATAACATTATTAATCATCAGGTTTATTCATTTGAAGAGAGGATGACTCTGGAAGATATCTTTCCACATGAAGAACCATGAGATTGTCACCCCATTAGGGAGAAACTTTGACTATCAGGCTTCATATTTTATCAATATCCATTTCTTCCAGTTCTTCTACTCCTAATTATTGCTGGTTAGCCTCCATACAGGTTAGTCATAAGGTTGCACTCTGGGAAGCCAAGTAAACTACCCGAAAGTCCCAACCCAGGGTAAGAGTTATGAAGCTATACAAGAGTCAAGAGACTGTGGAGGTTCAGGCAATCAAGGGGATCTGAGAGAGAGAGAGAGAGAGAGAGAGAGAGAGAGATCATGGGGGGATAAAAAAAAATCAGGGTATAGTCATCTGCTGAGACAGTTTTCACTATTCAACAATTGTTACAAAATCAACTAAGCAAACATTAGTAAGTTCAGTACATCTGATCCAAAAGATCAGAAAGCTTAAAGCAAATATCTTTCATAATAAACAACCAAATTGTGAAATAAAAGAAACAAAGTGCCTTAAAGGTACATCGAGAAGCAACCACTAAAACTAAAACAAGGGCCCTTGGACACAATAGATGAAAGAAGACACTACTGAAGTTATAAAGTTATAAAAACAATCATTTATTTCTTTCTAGTGTTTTATTCTTTCTTTTAAGAATTAAGACACATTTATCATCCACTTTTTGTCTAATGTTTAAGTATTTCTTCTTCTCCTTCTCATAGTGAACATGAGGTCAGAGGTAATTATATTGTTAATAGATTCAGTTTGTTTATACAAGACCTCCATATCCTTCTCATTCTGTTTAATTATAACCCTCATACTTTCAAATCCACAGTTATCAAAAATGTTTAACAAATCCCTGTGAAAATCACTATTTTCAATTACATTATTAGGATCCTTAAACACTCAGAGTCCCTTGGGTAGTATATTTCTCCTAAAACATTCTTTAAGATAACCATCAAGATAATCATTATAAGTCCCAAGGATTTATATTTCAGGATACAGTCATATAATTTATTAATACTGTCATTATATGCTCCCATATAGTACTTGTCATCGCTACTACTACCACCTTCAGAGAAAGAATACTTGTTCATAAGCCAGGCCCCTAAGCAACATGTTTTGTCTCTAAAGTTTATATTATTATTGTTAGGGGCACTTGTAAAAGTGCCTCCAAGTGCCCCCAAATACCCTTTTTTTCAGTTTTACTGTTTGCTGCTGGTTACAGTATTTGGACACTTTGTTCCTTTTGTTTCTTCTTGAGTTTTGGTTGATCTACTTATGGAGGAACTGATGGGCCAGAATAGTTTCCCGATCAGGGAAACTCAAAAGAAGCAAGGCATGGATGAGTTTTGTAACGTGACTGGACAACTCATACAGCTGGTGGGCTTACTCAGACATACTTCTGCAAGGTTTTCTGGGACTTCTAGTCCAGATTAGGTGGTTCCTGGCAATCAGGAAGAGAGGCAAAAGGAACGTTATTTATTGGTGGACAGAGAACCAGAAGTGACACATTTTGAACATGAAGGCATACAAGAACTGGGTAATGTAAGTTTCATGGGCTGTACTGGCTTTCCAAACATTGGATTGACTCAGACTGGTGTAATAGACATGAATGGAACAGTGAACTCTACAGCACCTAAGGAACAACAGATATTACATAAAGGTGATTGTCTTACTTTTACCATTGTCCATAACAATAATAATATAAATTTTAGAGACAAAACATATTAGGGGCTTGCATTCTCTAAAAAATCATTTTTCTGCAAAGTATACATGGTCTCTTTTAAGTTATACTTGGGGGTAGAACACATTGCTTAAAGACGTCACACTCTGTTTTCTTTTTATATTACTCCACAATGTAAAAGTTACTGTTAAGGCTATTTTAAGTAAACATATATCTGACATCAAGTGTAAATGCATTATATTTCCTTTTGGTATAAATTTAGATCAAAATTGTTTGTGAACTCCTCAAAGCAGACTCCCACTTAAGTCAGTTGTATCTTGGAAAACTGAAGCATGACTATGAGAAGCTGTGATCTATTTAATATGACTGAAATTGTAGAATATAACTTGATGATGAGGAAGAGTTTACATTCCTCCAGGTATCAATGATGCTAGCAGACTTAATCCTATAATTAATTGCTGTTGCTTTTAAAAAATGATTAATCGACTGTCATGAGACTTGTTCTTATAATACTTAAGCACCTGTACACACTGCTGAATTTAGATTCACCTGAAGAAGCACTTTGTTTCTGGTTTCATATACTTACTATACTTGTAATTACAGTTACAGAGACCCTATGTGATTATCTTTTCCTGCAACATTCCTGGAATGGGGTTGTGTGTGGGGCTGCACCCCTTACAACCCTGCTACACTCATTTATAGCTGATATACTTGAAGTGAAAATCAAGACACTTAATGGAACCACACATCTGAAATGGTTTAAAACATTAAATGTAAGATATAGCATTTCAGTTTAAAACAGCTTCTGAAAACTCTAGTTCCTGAGATAAGTTTCACCAAAAGGGGTTTTGAAGTCCTGACCATAAATTTTGCATAGACTCAATTGCTGATGACAGTAACATTCCTAGCACCATGCTCTATTAAATGTAATTACTTTAAGTTCAACATATCTTGAGGAATAAAGCATATTTATAAGAGAAGATCAGAAGTATGGTATTAACCCTCCTACTGGGCTTTGTGAAATCAAACTCAAGTAAAAGTCAGGACTTTTCTTACACACATGACCCCCTGTCTCACATTTGCACACCTTATAACATTAACCAGTACTGAAAAAAAACAGTATAGCCATTTCTAGTTCTCACACTATATATACAGTGTAAATCACTATGTTATGCCTCTCTTTTAATTTCTCCAAGTCTTTTGGGTTTCTAATACCATGATGGGAATGGACTCCATGCCTAGATCAAAGTATGATTAAAGTTCATGAAATTGGTATTGTTTTAATTCTTGATGTTAGTCAGAAATGCTCTTTGCAGCATCTGCAATGTGCCCAGTAATGACTCCTTCTGCAATTCGTACAGTTACATGTATCAGTAACATATCTAAGTACGATCATAAATTATTTTTTTATAAGACCTGTTGCTCCTACTACGACTGTTGGGACTGTCTGGGTATCTTTCTTCCACATTGTCCTTATTTCTGCCTGCAAATCCTGGTATTTTATGAATTTCTGTCTCTCTATATGTAAGACACTGTAGTCGCTGAGTGTAGCAATTTCAATAATCAATGCTACTTTTGTCTTCTTTTCATGGACTACTATACCTGGTTTTCTCACATCTATTTTTTGAACTGTTGGTAATAGGAGATTCCATGTGATATAAACATCATTTTCTATAATGCTCTGTTGATCATGGTTCCAGTGCTCCTCAACTACTTCATTATAATGTTTGCACAATCCCCAGTGCAACAATCTTGCCACATTATTATGCTTTCTAGTATATAGTCCTTCTGCCATTAGTTTCTCACACCCAGTAACAAGATGTGCAACTGTTTCCAATTCTGTTTTACAAAACCTACATTTGTCTCTTTTCCTCAGATGTTCAATGGACTTTGTAAACCAACATGTATGTAGTCCACTATCTTGGGCCGTCAATATTAACCTTTCATCTTTTGGTTTGAATTTGCCATTCTTTAACCATTCCCGTGTTCTGTCCTGATCAACATGAGGTTGTTCCAAGAGTTTTCTATACTTTCATATTTGTGCCTTTTCCACATTTCTTGCCTTCTCATCTGATCCTTCACCTTATCTTTTTTCTTTTGCTTTTTGGCACATTCAGTTGCTGCCTGATTTTTATCTATTTCTGGTTTAATTTCCATTCCCTCTTGACGCAAATATGCTTCTGCTAAAGTAAGCAGGGAAGTCATCTTAGAGTTATTCTCCTCATGTTTCAAAATTTTCACTATATTTGGGTCTTGTGAGGTCAGCAGATATGTATGCAGCCCCATGATTGCAGATCTATACATGTAATCAGTTTTGAGGAGGCCCATACCTCCTTCAGAAAGAGGAATATATGTAGTCTTGATATGCACTGATTTTTATAAATAATTTGATGATCATGAAGCATCCTTATTGTTTTTCTGTCCAACCTATCCAACGCCTTTTGGGTCCAGTCAAGCTCTCCAAACCTGTAAGTTAGGACAGGAGGAGCAAATTGGTTTACAGCTTGGACTTTGTTCCTAGACATCATTGCTGTTTTCATTATTAATGTAAGTCTTCTAAACTATTCCTTAATAAGTTTTATTCACATTTGTTTATGTTTTATTGTTGATCCTTCATCAATTCCCAAATATTTATATGGTTCCTCTTGCTCAAGTTCTTTTATATTACATTCCTGTCCCAAACTGATATTTTCTTGGTGATGCAGTTTTCCTGCTTTAAAGGTTGCATTTGCATATTTATAAATACCAAATGACATTCTCATATCATCTGAAGACGTTTTGACCACTTGCAGTTGTGCTTTCAGTTCCTCATCTGATGAACTATGCAGTTTTAAATCATATACAAAAAGAAGATAAGAAGTCTTTGCACTTTATTGTTTTCTGAGAGCCAAATTGTAGCCATGACCTACTCTGTTAAGTAGACAGCTTAATGGGATAAGGGCAAGAAAGAAGAGCAGCAGTGACAGAGAGTCACCCTGGAATATCCCCATTTGAATTTTTATCCCTGGAATAATAAATTGTCCTTTATAGTGGCACTGCTTCATGGTCACTGTAATGTAATCGATCAGTGTAGGGTGATTTTTAAGCACTTTTTTCCATGAATGTGGGATACTGTCAGATGCTTTTTTGTAGTCTATCAATGCCACACTTAGATTCTTCCCCTTTTTTACAGTTCTCCATTATGACTTTATTTAACATCAAATGATCCTTTGCTCCATATGACTTTCTTTTATTACCCTTTTGTTCTATTGCAATGATTGAGTTTTCTTCTAAGTGACTATAAACTCTGTTGGCATCAATTCCAGTGTATAGTTTATACCTCGTCAGAAGTCAAGTTATTTGTCTATAGTTTTCAGGTTCACTTCTAAGTAGGAGTGCTGTTTTTCCTGTTGTTAACTAAGCTGGTGTCTGTTGAGGTGTGCATATAAATAGTTCTTACTCATGGCTAAACATTCATGTAAAGATGTTAATATTTTTAACCAGAAGTTAAGTATTGCATCTGGGCCTGGGGTTTTCCAGTTAGGGGCTTTTCTTAACTTTGTTTTAATCTCTGTTACTTCATCCCATTGCATATCCTGTACATTTGAACTTCTTATTGTTTCTTTTACTTCTTCTATCCATTTAGCATCTTTGTTATGTTCCACAAGATCTTCATAGATATTTCTCTAAAATGTATCTATTTCTTCTTTTTTTGGTGGTGTTTCATTTCCTTTCGCCTTCTTTTCCATTTCTCTATAAAACTTTTTGGGTCATCAATAAACTGCTTATTTTGTACTTTTCCTTTATATTTATCTTCTAAGTTTTTCTGCCTGTGATGATATTTTTAGTTTATTATTTGCGATAGTGCACGATAGATCCTGATCTGTTCTGATATGTGCATTGCTTTTATCACTTCTATCTTTCTGAGTATTTTTATCTGTTCCCTTTTCTATACTCTTCTACCAGTGGCACTTCTTGTCTTAATTACTTTATAGTTTTCTCTATTCAGTACTTCCATGATGGCATTTGATTTCTCCCCTTCTTTTCCTTTACCACCCTATGTTTTTCTGGTAAGACACAGTTTCCTGTTCCTCTCCTTCCTGTGCAACTCCAACTGAACATCTGTATTTGTTTCCTATGGAAGGCTCCAAAGTATCTTCATCTGGCAACTGATCAGATGTTTCTCACTCCACTGGTTTCACCTTAATTTGAGGATCCATTGCTCTATCCTGCCATGATGGCTTTTGAGTTAGATTTTCTACACTAAATCCTTCATGTTGCAGGTAATCCATAACCTCAGTTTCTATTTCTTTAACTTTTCCCTTACTAATCATCTTTTCTACTTTTCCTTTTTTGTCTTTTTTTTTGTATTGTAAATTTTCCATGTCTGAATGGCTTTGCCTATATCTCTCTATAAATGTCATTGGTGCTGCTCTTTTTGTATTAATTAGTTTTGCTTTCTTCTTTGCATAAATATTGCACCACATTAAATCTCGTTTTCTTTCCCATGTCCATATTTCTTCTTCAGATGTCTCCTGATCCTCTTGTTTCTCCTTACTTTGGGAACTTGTTTCATCATGCTGTGATGTAATCTGTGTTAGACTTTCTGCACTAAATGCTTCACTTCGAAAGTATTTCATAACTTCAACTTCTATTTCATTAACTTCTCCTTTACTAATCTTCTGTTCTGTGTTCCCTCTTTGTGATCTTATTTTTTTATTGTGAAATTTTCCATAACTGGATGCCTTTGCCTGTATTTCTCTTTGAATATATTTTGGGGGGGCTTTTTTGTGCTGATTAATTTGACTTTCCCTTTGCATAAATATTGCACCATATCAGATCTCTCTTTCTTTCCCATGTCCATATTTCTTTTTTATAACTTTCAAACATCTGTAGATTTTTTTCTTTATATTTTTGCTTCTGTGATGACCCACCACTGGACCAGTAATCAAGGAGCCTCAATCCTCACCACTGGCAACAGTAGGGGAAGTACACTGGGAGGATAACAGGTACGCATACAGTATTTCCAGATGCAGCTCTCTCCATCCAGTGCAATTTCCCTTAAGAGCACACAGAGACCACAGTCAGTCCAGGGCTGGTTTCCCCTCTTTCTCCAGATCCCCAATAAGACTCCCCACTGGTACAGCTATAGAGCTGAGATCTCAGCCAAGACCTACCAGTACCAGTGCTTTGTGTCCCTGCCAGAGTAAATGGCACACACACACACACACACACACACACACACACACACACACACACACACACACACACACACACACACACACTCCTTGAGGTTTGATTTACACATGCACACACCTTGGAGAGGCTGGCACAGATTCAAAGCTATGCCCCATTCTGCCCAGACTATAAGATAGTTACCACTGCCACCAGTCAACTCCTTATCAGCTACTTTAAGGCCATTAACAAAGGGTGTCCAATCTTACAGTGTAATATTAATATTAATACAAATGGTAGTTTGACCAAGAGCAAGGCTATTAGGAGTGTACCACACGGTGTCACCAAATAAATATGCAAGTACTCTCAAAACTTAAATATCTCTACAAAGATCAGCCACAATGAAAGGTTTAAATATATTTAATAATAAATAATAAAAGAATAAGACAATACTAAGTATATATTCACAGTGAGATCAGAGTTTAAAACCACAGGAAACATTTAAAACAACATTGCAGGACGGTCTCAAATAAATAAAGAAAAATATCTAAACTAAGTTTCACTGTATTCCTGACTGAATCTAAGAGAATTATTATGTCCTAGTTAACTTACTTAATAAGAGCAAGGCAGATGTGTGGTGAATGGGTCTGCTTGTTGTCAGATCCAAGACAGAATACAGAATGCTCTGTCTCTCTCAGAGACTTCTCAAATTAATATCTCAAATATTACTGCTGGGATAGCTTGCAGAATGTCATAATTTCTTCTCATCTGGGAGTTGACAGTATTTAGCTTCTATCTGTGAAAATACATAGACCTCAGATCTTTAGCAGATGCTGAAAGTCATAGCATGTAGCCCAGGCCGGTATGACCCTGACCTTGAGTAGCATCTTACCCTCACCAAGAATGATGACACAATATGAAGACAAGATGATCAATTTCAATAACTGGCTTAAGTATTAGTGTCATTCAAAGGGGATCCAATGCCTGTCAGCCTGGGATGACATGCTCGACAAGCCATGATGCTTCGCTAGGGACGGCTTGCACCTGTCACCCCTGGGCTTTCGGATATTGGCAAAAGCTCTTGCTACCCCATAGTGCCTTTTTTAGGCAAGGCTCAAAAGACAAACCCACCTCCATAGGTATCACAAGGGATAAGAAACTAAGAGTAATGCTACTCAACGCCAGAAGACTAAACCTCAAGATGCACGCACTCAAAACTCTCCTTAGTATGGAGAACATTGATATCTGTGCAGTAACAGAAACCTAGTTCAAGGCTCCCGAGTGCACCCCAGCACTACCAGGTTATACCTCATACCATGCTTTTTGGCCCCAAAACTTGGACCGAACCACAAAAGGAGGGGGAGTATCAATATTCGTCAAAGATACCCACACCTCCAGGTTGGTGGCACAGCACGAAGCATCAGAGACTATCCATGTGCATCTAACAGTGGGTAAAACTGCTTTCCAGTTTATAGCCTGCTACAGACCACCCTCCCAAACCCAGGAACCCCACTCGGCCTTCCTGAGAACAATGGAAAATATGAAGGTCTCTCCAAACACCATTATATTGGGTGACTTCAACTACCCAAACATAGACTGGGAGCATTACTCAAGCTCCAACACCCTAGCCCAAAGATTCCTAGAATTTATAAACTCAAATGCTATGGAACAACTTGTTACCACTCCCACAAGAGGGGAAAACATACTGGACCTGATCATCACCAACATGGGGACTCTATGCTCCAGACCAGAAGTGTATCCCTCACTGGTAAGATCAGACCATAAACTAATCTCACTGGATATTCACATCCCGACCCCACCCCCTGCCCAGAAAACCACAGTGAAAAACTTATCTAAAGCAAATTTCACACTCCTCAAAACTGAGGTGGAATCCTTCAAAGCCCCCGGGCCTGTGGAAAATAAGGCCCAGACCGCAGAATCCTTTATAAATGCATTCTATGAACACCTTCAGGAATGCATGGATCATGCAATCCCAAATAAAACCAAGACCCAATCCTCCAAAGGCAGACATCCTGTCTGGTGGACCCCAGCCATAAACAAACTATACAATAGAAGGAGGAAGCTACTACATGATAGAGCAAAATCCCAAAAAGGGAAGGCATCTCTGATCAGTATTAGCAAAAAACTACGGGCACTCATAAAATCATCTAAGGCCAGCTTCGAGAGGAAAATTGCACAGGACACTAAGGATAATCACAAGGCTTTCTTTAGTTATGTTAAGAACTTGGGTGGGAATTCCCAGATATGCTCAGAATTAGTCCAAAATGACAAAAAATACACCAAACCCACAGACATTGCCAACATCCTAGCTGACAGGATCAGCGCAAACTCCCCCCCCATCCCCACCAAAAGGCCAAATATCTATCCCAGCAGAGTGCTGACCCCTGACATCTCAGATGCTCAGGTAAGAGCCGCCCTCTCCAAAGCAAAAAACACAGCATCAATGGGACCAGACGGTGTCTCAGGCTGCGTCCTACATGAACTCCAAGAAGAGCTAAACCCAAACATAAAACTACTGTTCAATCTCAGCCTTACTACAGGATATGTACCTAAAGAGTGGCGTACAGCAACAGTGGTGGTGGTGCCTTAACGGATCCTGGACACTATTGCCCCATAAGCCTGACTAGCTTAGTCTGCAAAGCTATGGAAAGGATCATTATGGACCTCATAAATAAAGATATTGGGGATCTACAGACACTGGATCCTACCCAGTTCGGCTTTGTTAAGGGCAGATCCTGCCTCTTAAACCTGGTTGATTTCTTTGAAACAGTCATCAAGGCCATTGACGAGGGGAAGTTAGTCCAACCTGTAACTAGAACTAACCTCGAAAAAGGGCATAGCAAAATTAATTTAAAATGGGACATAGCCTACCTGGACCTCGCAAAAGCCTTCGATACAATACCCCACTCGGGCATTATAGATAAGCTCACCAGCTTAAATATAAACCCCTATGTCACTAGATGGGTTGCAAACTGGCTCAAGGACAGAACCCACATGGTTAGAATTGCTGGAGCCATGTCAGACTCCAAACCAGTTACAAGTGGCATCCCAGAAGGCTCAGTCCTGGGACCTCTCTTGTTCGGTATATATTTCTCGGAGGTACAGACCAACACAGAAGGACTGTGGCTGACTAAGTTTGCAGATGACTGCAAACTGGGCACCATAATTGACTCTCCAGCCAACACAAGCATCCTCCAAAAGGGCCTCATAGAAACAGACAACTGGTGCTAGAGCCATGGCCTCAAGCTAAACGCCAAAAAGTGTATAGTCATCCCCTTTTGCAAAAACAAAGTGCCCACAAATTACCACATAGGTGGTAATCCATTAAGTACAGAAGAAGTAATTAGGGACCTGGGGACCCAAGTTGATAGCAATCTCTCATTTGACAACCACATGGCCAAAGTGGTTAGAAAAACATTTTATATAGCCCACCTAATCATGAAGGGATTTACATCTAGATCAGGGGAGCTCATCTTGCCTCTTTACTCATCCCTCATCAGGCCCATAATTGAGTACAATGCCCCTTTTGGGATGTACCTAACCAGACACCTGCAGCAACTGGAAAGACCCCAAAAGTACCTCACCAAGAGGATCAAAGGGCTCAAACAGATGCCATATGCTGCCAGTTAAAGAAACTCCAGCTCTACTCAGTGGCATACCGCCTGCTCAGAGGCGATCTGTGCCTGACGTATAAAGCCATGTCCAACCCAGAATTAATGGACATGCTGCACCTCAGAAAATCCAAATCCCATCGAGCTACGCTCGAGAGACTTGAACCTCAGCACTGAAATAAATAGGACATGCTGGAGGGACAGATTCATAACCCAGAGGCTCCCTTCACTCTGGAATAAAATCCCAGTCCAGGTTAGGCAGAGTCCCTCATTGACTCTCTTCAAGAGGAATCTTGATGAGTGGATGGGAGATCGTAGGTTTACCCCAGGTATCACTTCTGTGTCACTGTTAGACAGAGGCACAGTATACTAACCTCGAAAAAGGGCATAGTAAAATTAATTTAAAATGGGTGGTGAAAGCCAAACACACTCTGGCTAGGCTTATAAATGCCCTAGGGCAGATAGCCTAGTATGAACCTATGAACCTATGAACCTATAAAACAATTACATTCCTCCACATTTCAAGACTAGTAATTATTTCACCCTAAAGACAATACAGAAAAATCCGTAGTACATACATTATGTCTCTTGCTGCATTGAAACTGAAAGGTACCATCTTTTATGGCCTAGCCATAAAGTAATTTAATGTCAGCTATTTTTCTGAAGTTAACCTCCTGTATTCCAGTTTCCACTGTTAAAGTATATACGTTTAAACAGCTACCATAGTGCATGTACATTTCTGTTCTCTTCCAGCAGGGCACACTGTGGTTACATTTTAAGCATAAGCACTTTATTAAATACCTTTTTAACACACGTATCTGTACACACCAGTTTGATAAACACATAACATATGTTCTAAAACAGTTGTAAAACAAGCATCTTATATAGATCATGTTAATATTCACAAATCACATATAATTATTTACAAAATTCCAGCTAGCTGCACTAGCAGTATCTGCCTTCATCACAGCTTCTTTTTCCAAACAAACCAAGGTTTCCTGGTCTATATGTTTTTCATAAATCTGCTGTATTAATGAACACAATTTTTTATTTGAAGCTTCTGACAGTTTTTTCCTGTGGAAGTATTTTTCTTTCCTCTAATTTTTCTCTTAATCTTTTTGTATATCTTCTCTCTGGAAATGTCTGGGCTTCCTGCATAATAGTAGCAACACATAATTTCTTTCTTAACCTCAATAGTTGACTCTATCATCTTTATGGCTCTTTTTTGGCCTATCAATTTTTGTGTTTCTTGTGAACTACTACTTCCTTCTATAGCAGGGCAGCCATCCTCCTCCTGGACCTGGCCTAGCCCCATTGTAGGAATGTTTCTGTGTCTAGAGGATTCTACACTGTCATTTTTTCCAGTCCTGGCAACAGTTTGCCTACCAGGATTCGGCCATTTTTATCGTGTGTCTTCTGCACCCATTTTTTTTTATTTTTAACCTACTTCTGTCCATGATATGTGCTATATAAAATATAATCTATATAGCGGTGTCATCTTGGTGAGATTTTGTGAAAAACAGGGTCCACCTCATGAAGGTACTCACCAAGACTAAGGATGAATTCAATTTCAGCAGCACTACTCTCTTTTGCTTGCTGACTTATCTCTCTATTCAGACCCCTCATGTTTCTAATGTGGCCTTTATGATGCCTCATGTAGTCCTGAAATTCCCATGCATTAAATAGTTAACTAATGCTGTTTTGAAATACCATTGCTTCCAGTTCCTTGTCACATTTTCAGAACAGTTTCGCATTAATATCGCTGACCATCTCTTCCTGCTTTAACTGTGATCTGACTGTTATGTTTCCTTTCCTACTCTGTTTCATTTCTAGAACATTTCTTCCCCTCTCTTATGTACTTCATTGAAAAAGAAATCTACCTCCTTTAGCCTACTCCCATATCAGATATATAAGACCCATAAGTGGGAGTCTCACATCTAAAAATGAAACCTCAGCCTCAAAATAAACTAATAAAACATTGGAAATTACTTGAAATACTAATAAAGCAGTTTTGTATGTCTGGCTCAGACGGTTGTGTCCCCCACAGCCCATTTATTGAGAATAAGCAGAGATATCACAACCTGTGATAATTCATTAGTAACCTATTCTTGTTTTTTTCTCTAGCTCATATTGTGCATTCTTTCTCTCTGTCTAATAAACACCATTTGCATACTTCCTAAAGTTTTACTATCCTGTCTAAATGTGCATTATTTATTAAAGGAAGATGAAAGGAATACTTTTTAGAATTAGTCTTTATATATACAGATTATTTAGTCTTTAAAAAATATTTTGACTGTTACAGTGCAAAAGTTGCCTTTTGTATTTTGTTTATTCTAACTACTTATTTTAATTGCATCAAGGTACTTCAAGGAACAGAAGGAAACAATTCAATCAAAGAAGACAAAGAAACAAATACAGTAAAAGAAAATGGAGGAATGCAAGATGTCAACTCAAATTCAAATCCAAAAGTTGCAGAGTCAAATGCTAATCAATTTCACAAAGACACATTTTTACAGAGGCTTGAAGATTTCTTTAACTTTTTGCAAAAATCTAGTCAAGGAGATCAAAAGAAATCATATAAAACAACTGATGATACTAAAATCGAAAACTCGCCCAATACTGATACTGGAAAGGAAGCACTACATGAAGATCAAGGAGAAAAGAAAGATACAAATGACACAGCCAAAGGAAAGGCATTTGCAGAGAACTGTTCCACACAACAGGATATGTATTATTCTCTTTCGGATCAACAGGAAGGAGTGGGAGAATCTGGCTATATAGATCCCTGTAGCCAATCCACAGACACTGGTGAATCAGAACACGAGGACAGTAGGAATACCAGGGATCCTGCTAAGCGTCAGTAAGTATGCAATATCCTCAATTAAACTTCCATTATTAATTAGCAAAAATCCGTGCTGTATGTTATGATATATAACAGCTGTCTTACTGTTTAATTAATTTTTGTGAGGCCCATCAGAACACGTGCCTACTTTTTGGTTAACTTGGAATAACTTTTCAACTGTCTAAATAACTTACTCAGAATCATGATAAAAGAACTGGGAAGAAATAAAATGAAATTTATAGTTCATTTATGCTTTGCTACTTTAAGTTCTTTGCAACGTATCTCACTGTGTAATGAAGCACATATATTTTTAAGGAATGTCAGTAATACTTTAAATTAGGCTAAATATTAAACAAAGCTGTTGCACTTCAGCTTTGTTGTTCCACACCTCCTGCAAAAATGCTTTTATTTGAGTTGTGTCTGATGTTTCTGTGTACATTTTATGTCTGTGATGTTCTCTAGTTTAGGTGTTACTTTTATAATTTGTTTTGTCTCAGTGAGATGAGACTTGACATATTATTGTGACACCTAAAGTGGTAACACTGAGATGTGCCATGTCTCATACTATCTAAGCTCAAAGAATTAAACATGCTTCAGTGATGTTCTAGGCTGTTGAAAACTAATTTTGTAGGGACGTGCTTTGCTGCATATGCTGTGCTGTGATTTGACTACTGACTGTACAAATGGGTGACTTGGAGTATACTGTAAAGATTACTCTCTTTACACCAAGCTTGTGTGACATTGTACACAGCATATTTTTAGAAGGTGAGGTTTCTTTGATTGACCCCTGCAAAACAAGATTTGAGTTTCTGGTAACATTTTTGTTTCATGTATGTGATCTCTAGTTTAGATAATATTGTTATGATTTACTAGTGTCTTAATAAAATGAGATGATGTATTATTATGCACTCAATATTGCAAAGAAATATTTTAACAGACACCAATGGGTGGGTTGCATTATCTTGCAACATTATTTTAACATACTAGTTAGTACACATACTACATATTGTTACCATAATACAGGTGACAAAACTACAGTACATTAAAGGAAATATTATGCTGTTTCAATACAAAAAGGAATAAACAATGCAGTGTTTTTTAATGACATCACCTGTAAACAACATCACTTGTAAATAGCATAATTCAGAAATCATGTTGAACTGTCATTTTGCATTTAAAGTCCATAATAATTTATCATGGCAATATAGTTTGCTGAAAACAGTAATGGCATTGTAAAACTACTTGAGTGGATACATTCATCTTGAGGAATGGCATATTTACATAGTGCAGTGATTTTTATAAAGATGGATTTCTGAAAAGATTCCTGAAACACTGAAGGTGCTCTGATTCCATGGTTATAAAGATGGTGGATACTGTCAGACAGACAGATTGACATACAGTCAGATCTGTGTTGAAGTAGTTTAAGTAATGGTCACAACTTTCATACACACACGACTCCAGTCTCACATATCCATATTTCATGGCATTAGTCATTTTTTGTAATCAGGATGTTAATGTTACTTTTCAGTAGTTTAGACAAATTTGTATTTTTGGCGTGGCAAAGATATATTTTAGGAAAATGTTCTATAGAAACAAGGAATTGCAGTGGCATTTATATGTTAGAAGTACTAATTGCTTTCAAAATTATTTGTTTTTATCACCATTTTCTTAGTTTTCTGCAGGGTTGGCATCTGTAAACACTGGTATTATTGGAAAGTGAAGCAAAGTTTCCAGGTTTATGGTAGATACTTTTATGATTTACTATGTATGATCTAAATGCTGAAGCTCTTAACACAACTGAATGTGCATTTCACCTGGAACTCTGTAAACTACAAAAATCTCAACAAAGCTACTCATGAAATATGGGATTTCATGCAAGTGATACCTAAAGATTATATTTTTGGAGAAGACAAAGCCCCCTGTAGCTGTTTACATATATGTTATCACTCTGAATTTGTACCATTTTAAAAGAAACAGCACTCATTCAAAAAAATAAATAAATAAAAAGCGCAGCAACACTTTGGGACACCTTGATTATAAAGTTTAAAAATAAGCACTTATTAGGTGTTATTACATTATTATAGCAGGTAGCAAGCTGTTGAAACACAAGAAAAGTGAAACTTTAGAAACAAATGCTCAATGAAAAAATGAACAAACTGATGCTGATTAAATTATAATAAGCTACATTTTGTATACATATTCATATGTGGCTCCTGAACAGGTGGTTGATCACTAGTTGGTCAGCTGCACAATTACTGGGATGTTTTCACTGATCACAATGCATACGGACAAATACCTGATCTCACTGTGTTTAAATTGTAACAGCAGACATTGGAATACTCCTCCTTTTATCCATTGTTGCATCATCTCCAAGTTAAGGTGGGGGGTGTGGTCCCCAAGTAACCTTGTATTTAAAAGTTTTATACATGGTTCAATCGACAACGTTTTGTTTATAGAGGAGCAGTAGAGTTTTCATCAGCAGTTTGTAATTGAATCATTATGCATGTTTTTTTTATTTCTTATTTTCACAAAATATTTATTTCATCTCCCTCCATACATGTTCTACATTCCCCATTCAAGAAAGAAACATATTGACAACCACATGGAGAAGAATATAGCACTACACTACTCATTTTATTATTTTTTAGTTTACATGTTTAACTGGGTAACTGAATTGATGAGAAGATCATTATCAGCCCTGACAAGGGGGCAGAGCCAGAGGCATGCATACTGTAAGCTTCTTAAAATG
Organism: Protopterus annectens; assembly: GCF_019279795.1. Classification (NCBI taxonomy): domain Eukaryota; kingdom Metazoa; phylum Chordata; order Ceratodontiformes; family Protopteridae; genus Protopterus; species Protopterus annectens. Next base: position 375,923,636 of record NC_056735.1, read on the forward strand.
CAAGCAAGATATAGATAACTATAAACAAGGCTTTGAACATAACCATGTTGTTAGGTAATCAAGACATGAATGAACATCAAGAAAGTCACCTCAAGAGTAATGCTTGAGCTTTGAATCTTGGCATACATGTTCAGAACACCTAACAACATGAGTGATGATCTGAGACAGCCAATCATATTTCTTTGTAGTACATGTAGTTTTACCACAAATCTTGGGGGAAAAAAACATTAAGTGCATTACAGTTTTGAAAACTGTAAACTACTTACTGCTGTCACATAGAGAGTGACCAGTACTGAAGAGGATCAGAAAGCTGTTAAAACACTTCATTTGGACTTTTTCAAAAAAATGTCTGAAGTGTTTAACAGCTTTCTGTTGCTGTTTTGTGGTGGCTGTTGACCAATGTTAATGTTCTAGTGCATGACTAGAACTTAACAGTGGTGGGGGATAATTAACAAATTCTTGTTAAGCACCTTTCTGAAATCACAAAAGCACTTAACAACCCTGTCTTTTTTCTAGTTTTGGAGCATAATCATGGCAATCTATGCACTACAGAGTAAGAATGCATCTGTATCAGACCACATAATTTGCAGTTATATATAAGTGATTATACACAGCAGCATTATTAAATGTTTGGTAAAGAAGGCTGTCTAGAAACAGAAGTTCAGAATAATTTATAGTGTTAAACTGAGGAAATAAATTCAATGAGAAAAGTAGAAATAGTGGGAAAATATGTGGGTGGCTTTGTAAGTGGAGAAAAGAGGTAAGTCAGTTTGGAAAGCAGTTACATCTAGTGTAGTAAGTAAAGCTGGAGAGTGGAGGGCAAATCTGAAAGAAGAAAAAATTGCAGTAGACTTTGTGATAGAGGGCACAGAGATTCAGAAACTAAGGTTCAAGCTTAGAGAAGGGTTTTCAGAAACTGTGAGTAACAAATGTACAATGAAGAAATGTGCATAATTTCTTAATTTTGTTTGTCAAGCTTATAACTTACTTGCCTTAAAGAAGCTTGACTGCCAAAACATCATATTGATGTGTTCTTCACACACACACACACACACACACACACACACACACACACACATACACGTAAATATATATATATATATATATATATATATATATATATATATATATATATATATATATATATGGGGAAATGTGTTTTTTGTCAATATGGACTTTAGTGAAGTTAATTTGTAATTTATATCATCAAATGAATATCTGTAAAGTTCTGAGTAACTGTTTTATTGTAATACAGTGATAATTTACATTTTGTATCCTTAAAGTTTTAGAAAATGGTCATCAGTACCAGCATGGCCACTCATGTATGATATTGTAAAGTTTCAGCAGCAGATTGTATAATGAGTCTAGTGGCAAGACTTCACTGGTGTGACTGATTAAAATATACTATGATTCTATGCACAGCTGAATTTCCACAGCTTCCATTACAGTCCAGAGAAGAAAATATAATTTTAGCAGATAGAGCAATTGCAATTCATTCTTGTAGAATTACCTTTCTTTTATTGTACAACAATGCAGACTGTTTTAGTCTGAAGTATGTGGAGTTTTTGTATGTATTAAACATTAAACCAAATATATGATTTCTTTGCTTATGTCTTGCCCTTCTGGGACGTCTGGCTGCAGTAGTCCATCTGAAGAGAATCACATTTTAGAGTGATCCCTGGTAGTTTAGTGATTAGAATTTGACACTGCTACTGCCACAGCCAGGGTTCAATTCACAATCCTGGAATTTCAATGTTAAACTCACAAGATACATTTGGGAAGCCTGACTAGACTTACAAAGGCTAGCACATAAACTTGCTATATATGGTTAGAACAATCGGGATGCTTGGCTAGGTTTATAAAGATCCCAGTGGTTACTAGCCTAGAAAACACATATGAACCTGTTGGAAGCGTTCAAGGAAAGCCTGTCCATACTTTTGACCATATCTTTAGCTAATTCCTCCCTATATGATGATGAAACTGAGCATAATCAAAATATATGATTTAAAAATGTGGAGAAACTTACCATATGAGCCCAAATGTCCTGATTCTCTTCTTACTGATACATGGCTTCCCTAAAGCTTAAAAACTCAATATTTCTAGCAGCTTCCACAGTGCCTTTAACCTCTTACCTCCTGAATAAGAATAAGGAGTTATAATGCTTGTATGCACCAATCCAGTCATCCCTACTTCTTAAGGGTACAGAACCAGACATTACATGAATGAATTTTTACTTCACTTTGTAATAAGTCCACCTTGTACAAGAAGTCATAAAACCTTAATACAGCATACTGTCTGTGCATGGGCTATACTCACTACCCACGTATAGCTATTTGACCATTAACAAGCCTTGAAAAATGACACAAAACAAAGAAGCATTGGCCCACTCTAGGCTTACTCTATTTGAGACATCACAAAATTGCAGTTAAAATTCTTGATTACTTTATTCACACTATTAGAATCATATTACTATTAAACTTGTAATATATATTCTGAAGATATTGTCATTTAGTGCAGCTGTGACAAGCAAACTAATTCCTAATATCCAAAGACAAACATCAATACAACCAAACACCATCTGAACATAGCCCAGTAACCTCAACTCCAAAGTGAATATGGTCAGAACAATCTGCTCCACTGGCTGAATTTGGTCAAAACAATCTGCTGTGCTGGCTGAATATGGTCAGAGCAATCTGCTGCACTGGCTGAATATGGTCAGAACAATCTGCTGCACTGCCACAAAGCCATAAAGTAAGTATCTCTTCACACATAATCTTACTAATGCAGCATTATTGTTATTTTCCTGGCCCATTCTAAAGACTTAAACCTTGCCTGTGATATAAATAAGACCTGCTGGAGAGACTGGTATGTATCCCAGAGATTAGCACATCTCTGGAACAGGCTCCCCGTCCATGTGAAGCAGAGTTCCTTCCTAACCCAATTCAAGTTCAACCTGGACAACTGGATGGGGAACAGGAAATTCATCCCTGGTTTGGCACCTATATCTGTAATGGACACAGGCAACCTGTAAATGGTTCATCTCCCAGGTCATAGGTTATAAATGTTTCATCTCCCAAGCCTCTGCTTCACCTATCAAGGGTATCAGAACTTGTCAAAGATTCGGGATGCATGGCTAGGCTTATAAGGCCCTTGTGGTTATTAGCCTAGTAAACACCTATGACTCTATGAACGTATGAACATAGCATATTGCTATTGATTCACCCAGTCTTCCATAAACACCACAGAATGATCTCAATCACACTGTTTTTACATGTGTAGTGTTTAACTTCATCCAAAGATCCTACTCACCCAAGCTCTGGCAAATTAGAACAGACCACGAACTCTGACCTTTGTTTACATCCAGTAACCATTGTTCATTTCTAAAATTTCAGCCACCAAGGACAGCACAAACTCTTAAGCATGTCTGTAGGTAGCCAAAAAAGGCTGGATCATGCTTGTTGGCACTTTAGGCAATCCCCATCTAAATGGGTGACCTGTAACTGCTTCCTTTTCTCTGGATCAGTTTCAGCAATTCTGTGTACCATCATGTGTACTCTCTAGTTCCTTGGCTCATACTGTGCTTAGTTATATTAAACCATGGTTTCTTTGAGATTGATTTTCAGTCATGACTGTATAAGAAATCATTTAATATAAATACAGAATAACATTTACTACATTTCAGTGAGATCCTGTAGCTTTTACAGCAGCAAATGTAAGACTCAAATTGTATTCATTTTAAAGCATAAGCCAGTAGAAATGCATCCTGTTCTTTATCCCAGTACATTTCAATTAAAAAAAATCCATGCGTTCTCTCCCGCTGCCCTGGAAACCCTTTTCCTCTCATTCAGTTCCATTTGTTTGCTATTGTTTCCATCCTGGACAACAGGTACAACAAAGGCATTTCTGAGTTTGAAACAACACTCGTACGTCTGCATAGCTCAATTAATTCTGCATAGTCCTTGGCCAGTGCTAATTCACACAGATACTTCAACTTTATTCACATTGAATAAAAAAGTGAGAATTTAGGACCCTTTTTTTCTTTAAAAGTTGTATTCTAATGGCCACGCATTTCTGTGTTTCTGCATGACATTATCAAAAATTCATTAGTCACCCTAATTGCATATTTCACTATATATATTCTTTCCTCTAATTTAAAAACATCGTAGTGATCACCCATGGTATGTCTGGATCAGTTGTAAATCCCCAGTCGGTGAAGTGATCAGTTCTAAAGGATTAAATCCACATACCTAAGTCACTAAAGCACAAAAAATGTAAAGCAATTAACACTGTAGTTGTGCAACCATGGGGACTAACACTCTGCAAGGAAAACGGGTGCAGCTGTGCAGACTGTTTTCTTGCAGTTCGTCTGTGATAAGAGTAAATGTGGTTAGAGAAAGGAAACATCCGGCAAGCAGTACTGGCTAGTTAGTGCTTGACAAACTTAATGTTGACTACTTGTAAAGAAGGTGTTTTGTTCTGTGAGTTAACACTGTAATATATGATATAATCTACAGATATCAAAGCTTTTACTAGTTTTCAGCTTCTCTAACCAGCAGTGGGTTACTTTTCTTCAAGTGTCAGGTATCCAAGACATAAGATGCCAAAGAACGGAATGCAGATTGTTGTTTCCCACAGGAAATTACTCCCATTGCAATGTCTAAATGTGTGTTGGCAGCGATTTGTTTGCTTTGAGAGTTTTTTATCTGCTTCATGTTTTGTGACCATGCAGATGGTATATATAAGTCTGAAGCATGTGATGGAACTGCCTCCCCACATCAGGTGTTGCATGGAGGCTTGCATCTCTGGAAAAACAGTTTACATTTTTATCCTTGTTTGCTTTGGGCATTTATTTCTGGCATTCTGTTTTTGGCATTTGGGTTTCAGTAGTGGAACCCTAGTTTCCAGTGTGATGTCCAGGATGCTCCCTCGATAATACAGAACATGATTAGGAGCGATGGGGTCTTATATAGCTGTGTTTCTCATTCCTTTATTGCAAGACATAGTTTGCACAAAAAAGAAAGGAAACCAAATAAGCAACAGGAGTCTGTATTGCTCAGTTTCTAAACTGGAAAAACATTCTCAATACAATATTGAATTATTAGCATTACTGTCTTATTGGAAACTCAAAAATGGAAACCATTTCTGTACAAACATGACTTTTGCATTACTACAGCAACTACAGTTAATGGATTTTTCTCTTTGTTATCTGAAAATGTAACACTTCATAGTCTTGTTTTGATTTTTTCTTACAACTGTGTTGCAAAATATAATTTTGGTTTCCTACAGCATTTAAGGAAGTTTAGAATAGAAAATACATTTTCTGATAAAATTGTAAGGACATTTTCTGTTTTCTTATGTTTCATTGACTACAACTGCCTAAATTAGGCTTAGTATGCAAATATTAGATTTAGAATAGCTAAGACAGAAAGTAAATACGTAGTCTTTATTTATGACACAGTTTATCAATGGCTTTGTTTTCATGGCAAGCAGGACTAGAGTTTACAAGAAGTCTACTCTGAAGTGAATATATAAAGTACTTTTGTACTAATATAATTTAAAAACTAAAACTAAAAAAAAAATGGATGAACTCAGTGCGATGTTAAAACCAAAACAAAGTTCGGATTCGGAACGATGTAACAAAGCAGGTTCTCAAGTCACCCCTTTTTAGGTTATAATTTAAAAAACTACATTCATTCATTCATTTATAAGAAGTTATAAAATGGTCACCAAAAATATTATTGGCTGTCAGGAGTATATAAAATTCATGCTAAGTATATAAGTGGTCCAGGTTTGATCCCAACTGCTGTAGGAATATAAAAAATAAGTTAGTGCTGATATCTTTAAATAGCTACCATCATTCCTTCTCAGAAATTATACTGTTCTTACTATTTCAATAAGATAAAATAAAACACTGACAGCAACAGACGTTCTTCTCTTTTATCATTTCTGCAGGTGGTATAACCAAAAATAATGCTACATTCTGTGAAGTAAGAAAAGCTGGTGTGCGAGATAAGATCCATAACAGCTGCAAAACTGAGAAGACTGGCTTTAGGATACAATACCTAGTTTCATGAGTTTACTGATGGCCACTTTCAAGCATCAACTAAACAGCCTTGTGATTTGATTTCATATGACTTTTCATTTTTATACACTAAACAGTAATAGTTTGTTGCCAGGTAGACAGGTAGTGTGATAAACAGCTTTTAAATAATCTTTGCAGAAAGTACATTTAAACTTTCCTACTCTTCCTGCAAATTGAAAACATAAAAAAAAATGTTTTGTTTTGAATATAATACTTCCACATATATTTGAAAATATGCCTAGGCTTTTTTTAAAGTGAAGCATGATTTTAGAAGTCAAACATGCTTGTGACGATAGTACAGCACCATAGCGAAGGGAAGTGTAGGATTCTTACAGTGAATAACAATAGAAGCTGAAACACACTGACCAGTGAAAAGATTAGCTGCACTGAGTACTTCAACGATCTAGAGCTTTCATAAAATATGGGTGTGGAATATTTTGTCTTCAAGTTATCTTCCACTAATGACAATTTATTTGATACTCTGGCTAGAGAAGTACAGAAAAACTCCCATAACCAAAAATAATTATTCTTTTGCCTTTAGATTTTTAAAGAACTTTGCAGTAAACTGTAATGTTACTTATGTCAAGCATTTTTACTAATATTTTGGTATTTTGTTTTAGATTACAAGCAAGAAGAAACCATCAACTACATGTATGAAATAAAAAAAAAAGTTAACTGTTTCTAAATAGTACTTCCCCTATTAGTACTTTTTGCTCAGAGTTTTTAAAACTTAGTTGTTGTTTCTTGTAAAATATTAATTTATGTTCATAATTAAAAAAGCACACTCAGTTTTTTTTATGTTCTTGCAATGTAGACACATCTGAGAACTTAATAAGATGGGCCTTTGAAGCATTTAAGAATAATTTTGTATGTCTCAGTTTGCATTTTAATAGTGTGGGTAAAATGGTTTATCGGAACACCAAACCCATGTGACTATTTTTAAAATGGCACCATCAAGAACTATGAAAATCATCAAGAAGTTTGAAGCTATAATGGAAAAAATGTTAAATATGAGGGCATAAGACAGTCTGCAAGTATAAAGACTCTTTCAAAAATACAATTTTTAGAAAGACAATTTTTTTATTGCAAGTAACTGCACATGACATACATGGTAATTACACAAGTATTAACATATCACCAGGAGTGAACTGTGCCCTAATGACACACAGATATTTTGAATTACACAAACTCTTGCAGCAAGTGTCTTTTGCACAAGGGTATACTCTTATCAGGTCATTACCCAAATCTTAGTGTATTAATGTTCTTATAAAATTGGTCTTGTCTGACAGTATATAAAATGACTAAAACCTTATAAATTAACTCGCTCTTGTAGAAACATTTAAAAGACAATCTCTTTTTAGCGATGTTAATGTACAAATAAATACTGCCATTTAGAGACATTTAATATATTTCTTAAGGAGTCTTTGTTATTTTAATAATACAATCACACTAAATTAGCTGTCTCACATATAACATTAAACAGATAAATATACTTATTTAAGCAGTTAATTTGTCAGAGCACCTCAACATGTAATCGTCTTTCAGACACTTGGTTGTCAGTGGTGTACATGCAGGAAACTTTACTGCTTATATGCGGATGCTTGGGTAGCCACATTCAGACACACTGAAAAACACTGTTTGTTTCTATGTGTGAAAGAGAAAGAGAGTGATACTTAGCAGAAGCCTGGCATAAAGAGAGTGATACTTAGCAGAAGCCTGGCATAAAGAGAGTGATACTTAGCAGAAGCCTGGCATAAAGAGAGTGATACTTAGCAGAAGCCTGGCATCACTAAACTGAATATGAAAAGTGAATACAAGTACCACCCATACCTCTTAGCTGTCCAGAATGTCATTGAATGTCCAGATTTTTACCTCAAAATTTTGGTCTGTTCATCATACAATTTTTGGATTTCTGGCAAATCACTCAGATGATCTGAGGAATTAGATGAGTAAATAATGTCATACATTTGAGTTTCAGAATTCATATCTTTTAGAAAATGCATTTTAAGACATACCCTCTTATTCTAGCAATTTCCTAACTTTATAAGAACAGTATTTAAAATCTGCCTCTGTTTTGGGGTCTTAGTATCCCCATTATGTCAGGCTTTGTCCACATTTCTTGGGCTATGAGGTTGAGAGGTTTGGTACCACCTGGTTGTAGTTTTCTTGTTTCTGCATTCTATCCTGTGTGTTGTGGCAGATGAATATATGTGGTAACCATTTTCACATGGATTTTTATTTTTTTGTTTAACATTTGTTTACCAGGACAGAGCCCATTTTCAGCGGAAGCCCAGGGAGAAACACTCCAGGCATGTCTTTGGAGTGTGGAAGGAAACCAGAGCACAAGGAGAGAAACCCACGTGAATGCAGGGAGGACATACAGACTCCACACAGAAGGTGCCCCAGCCGAGAATTGAACTGGAGAACCTCTTGCTTTGAGGCAACAGTGCTAACCGCTGTACCACTGCTGCTGGCAGTGAACTATATGTAGTGCTTCTTTTCCATGCTTATCAATTCAGTTACTTCCCAACCCACAGCTGCATCACTAAATCCTGGTAGATCACAGTCACTAGCTAGCACAATGTCCTTGCCAAGAAGTTGTAAGATAATTATAAACATTACATTTTGGCGATGGAACCTTTTTCAAAGCTAAACTTCAGGAACCCTCTTGTTGCTAATAATTAAGGATTGTAAGATGGCCCTGCTCTTCCCTATCACAAAAACCTGATGGAAGAGTTGCACCTTTGTTCTTTGGGTTTAGTTTCTTTGTCATTTCCACCTCAGACCAAGAATGGGAGTGGTTTCAGTGTAAAGAGCAAGTATGCAGATTAACAGCAGAATCTACAAGGTGAAAAACAAATAAAATATATGTTTTATGATTAAGAACATATGAGGATGTTAAGACCCAAAATATTTAATTTGACTGGCTTGTTCTGGAAATTTGCATCAGTAATCTTGAGGAAAGAAGGAAGATGGCACCCTGGCAAAATGGCCAGTGAATGGGGAAACTCCATCCCATACTGTCACTTTTGAATTGAAATGGACCAAATTGTCTTGCACTCAAATATGAATGATCCCTATTGAAGCCTGTGGTGGGAGATGGCCCAAGCTCTGCATTCCCTACCTGAAGATTATAGTAACATGTGACTTTCTGGCTTCAGTAATGAATGATCTCCATACAAGCCTGTGGCAGAATGTAGGTGAAGCTCTGCATTCCCTGCAGAGGCAGTACTGCCCTTTAACTTTCTGGATTAGCCTTAGTCAGAAGTGCAGACACATGACTGTACTTGTATCCACCTAACTTTAAAAATGTAGGTTTGAATCCCATACAATGACATAAATGATAAACCTATGATATTAGGAATAATATCCCTCGGGAAATGGTTACCTCATGTATTTGCTACACATTCGTACCTGAACTTTACTCTTCTTATTTTCTCAGGGTATTACTTGGTGGAAAGGTAATAATACCTGTGATGGTGAATACGTATGAGCAAAGAGACATGTCAGTGGTTCATGTGAGGGATTTGTCCAGCTGATAACAACACTGGAGGCTCTACTAATCTAAACATATTAGACATTTGTAAACATGATAAAAGGGTGTCAGAAACTTTTGTCAACCAGGGAGCTAATTTTGTCTCATAAAACTTAATGTTACATCAGTAGCCATTTATGCATGCAATAAAACTAGTTTTATAAAGAAAGAAAGAAAGAAAGAAAGAATAATACTGAACAAGTGTAGAGATGATGTTTATCTGTGTTAACAGGCCACATTTTCATCAGCACAAGTTTATAGTTTAAGAGATAACTCATGTTTAAAACACCCAGGTAGTGTTTAACACGTACATGAAATAAAACAGTATGTGTGGTATAAGAAAGTGAATTCCTTTTAAACATAAAAGAAAAAAAGTGTTTAAATGTACTTGTCTGAAAAAGACAGAAAAATTAATGGGTTTACTAGCAACTGATTTACTGCATCTTATGTATATTTTAAATTGATTTCGGGTGTGAAACATTTAGATACAAGCTGGTAGAGAGTTCCAGATCTGTACTGTAGTACACCTGATAGCACTATGACTAACTTATGATATTTATGAAAAGGTTGGGCTTATTTATTGTCATCAATGTCTCTGTTGTTTTCCCTCTCCCTGAGGCAGTCTAAAGGTGAAAAAAGTAGCCAAGACTAGCATGTGTTAGAGATAACAGCACTTGATTGTTTCCTGGTTACACAATACAAGAGGTACTGACATCACACTCTTTAAGATAACAGTCCAGGGTTTCTTGCAGTTTGCACTAGCAGCCTTTACACATAATTTTAAGCTAAACTGACATAGTAATGAAAACAATTGTTTTGATCAGTGCACTACCCTGGTATATACATATGATTAGAAATAAAAATCAAATAAAGTTTTAAATTGATCAGAACTTTTTAATTTATGATTTTCTTTATTGTAACATACTCTACCACTTTGCACATATAACTGCTAAATAACATTTCACATGACTTCAGTCAGCCCCTAAATTTTCACTTTACTCAAACGTTATGAAACTTGTATAAAATTACTTTACATTACAGATTAAACCACTTTCTGTCCTCTTGAAATTCATATGTGGCAGATTTTGGATGAAGTGTGTTGGGTGAAAATTTGTACTACATAAAAAGTAAATAACTGCTGTTGATTCTTGATATAATTTATGAATAACCTCTCCACTTAATTCTCTTTTAAGATAATATCTTAATATTGTACATGATGAAAAGCATATTCTGAAATTGCTTTCATTCATATGTGTAACAATGATTTCAAATTCACCTTTTCCCATGACACTCAAAAAGTAAATCATGTATACAATTAATTACAAACTACTTTGTCCCAAAAATACATTAGTACACATAAAGTAACTTTCAAAGTAGACCATGAATATATTTGAATAAGCAGGTACAAATGCACCCCTGTGCTATTCCATTTCTTACAGACAGTACTTTTCACTGGATTTAAAATAATTATAGTTAAGACTAAATTGCAATAAACAAAATTACATTTGTTATAGACATTTCAATTAAAAAACTTAGCACAGCTACAGCGGTAGGTTTCTTCAGTCAAATATATCACAGAACTTAAACTTTGGATCTCTATGTACTTTGTCTATGTCTTCAGAAGACCTGTCCCCAATGTTATGCAATGTCAACATAGGTTATATTAAGTAAGGTGGTACAAAATGTTTTATCCCTTGTATGAGGGTGTGGAGGCATGGCCCTTATTTTATCCAGGGTTTTAGATTTCAGTGTTGTTATTGTTTTACTATATTTTCATTAATATAGTCTTCTTCTCAGATGTGACACACTAAAGGGTACTCTGATCATATTCTAACTTAAGTACAAATATATAATTCCCATTTGTATTGCTAGTCACTACTAATGAAATCAATGTGCCCATTTCCAGCGCAGCTTTTAAGAGATTACTCTGGACACAGTACAGAAACATATACAGGCATTCTCTGCAAGAGTTTTAGATAGCTTCCTATAAATATATCAACATGTTCCCCACTTGCATTTATCTCAAAGCCTTTTCACCTCAATAAATTTCATGTGTAGTCACTTAAGCATAATTATCTGTATGACTTCTGGAAACACTTCATTAAATGTCATTTATGTAATCATAAATAAGGTATGAACTTTACTACAGGCAGTATCAGATATTTAGAGGTACACATGACCTACAACATTGAACAAACTGTCTCTCCTCAAAATCAGAATCACTTACCACAGTAACATTTTTACAAGGAAAAATCATGCTAGGCAATATACTTCAGTCTTTGTACACCTTTTACCCTATCGTTTTCCCCTACACCATTGAAATATTACCCATGGCATCCTTTGCATCCTAAAGTGATGTCTTCTTTTCTTGTGGGTCCTTGTCCATATCATCCAACCTCTTCACACATTTCTAACAGCTTTAAAATAAAGTCATTTTCAAGGTATTGACTCAGAATTATCAGAGCATATTAACACTTACTGCTTTTGCATGTCACATCTTCCTTAGCACTACATGTTGCTAGCTCCCTCCTATTTAAATGATGTCAACCGATGATCACTTCTCTGTTCAGTTCAAATCCTCAACCTCAGCATCAGTCCCTCTGCTAAAAGGCATCCCTCAAGGATCTATTCTGCCCCCTTCTTTTCTCCATCTATATTAACAGCCCTTTACCCCTCCCTTCTCTCTCTTGCTATACACTGATGTCATGGTCTTAGTCTACTCCAGAAACATTATCTCTCCTCTCTTGAACTCGAGCTACAAGCTTTCTTTCATTCCCTTGTTCAATGGATTAATAATAAAGCAGTGCTTAACTCCTGCTTTTTTGGTTCTTGACAAAAATAACTACTGTCCAGACCTCTACAAATTCTTGATCATCTCAATACTCGAAGGAAAGCAGGAAGCCAGGAGAAGGTCCACCACGGTTTTATTGAATCAAATAACCATAAGTGCTTTTGTCAAGTTCATTACAAGACTTCATCAGATAAAAAATTAACTGAAAAGCCAGATTTAAAAATCCTTCCCATATCACATGATCCACCCCAAGTTGATTAACTAATTAACTGATTAAAATCAACAGTGAATGTGCAAAAGAAAAAAGGAAAAGAAATCACATTATACAACATCGTAAAACACATAAATGTAAAACTTTAAAACCATGAATATGTATATATATCATTATGTGAAGAACCATAATAACCAACTCTATCTAAGTTGTGCCTTCATTTTTAATACACAACCAATAGATCCTAGTTCATTTAAACCAGAAAAACCCACAGCATTTAAACTTAATATCTAATAAAGTTCCTGGTTTTCCAGAAACAACTGCCAAGGTTCATAGGTTCATAGTTAGGTACTAGGCTATCTGCCCGAAGGCATTTATAAGCCTAGCCAGAATGTGTTGGCTTTCACCACCCCCTTAGATTAGTTCCCTGTGCCTCTGTCCAGCAGAGCCACTGAAGTAATCCCCAGGGTAAACTTTCTGTTTCCCATCCACTCGTCAAGGTTTCTTTTGAAGAGTGTTAGTGAGGAGCTCTGCCTAATGTAGATTGGAATCTTGTTCCAAAGCATGGGAAGTCTCTGGGACAGGAATCTATCCCTCCAGCACATCCTATTTATTGCTGTGGTCAGGTTTAGATCCCTAGAGTGTGTGGCTCGAGGGGATACGTTTTTCTTTAGGTGGAGCATGTCCAACAATTTTGGGTTGGACATGGCCTTGTATGTCAGGCAGAGATCACCTCTGAGTAGGCGGTATGCAACCGAGTACAGCTGGAGTTTCTTCAGTCGAGCTGCATAGGGCATCTGTTTGAGGTCAGTGAACCTCTTGGTGAGGTACTTCTGTGGTCTTTCCAGCTGTTGCAGGTGTCTTGTAAGGTACATCCCAAATGGGGATTTGTACTCTATGATGGGTCTGATGAGTGATGAGTAGAGGGGCACAATGACCTCTTTTGATCTGGATGCGAACCCTTTTGTGATTAGGTGGGCCACGTAGAAGGATTTTCTAACCACTTTGGCAATGTCATTGCCAAAGGTGAGATTACTATCTACTTGGTTCCCCAGAGCCCTTATTATGTCTTCCGTGTTTAGGGGACTACAACCTATGTGGTAGTTTGTGGGTACTTTATTTTTTCCAAAGGGGATGACTATGCACTTTTTGGCATTTAGCTTGAGGCCATGATTTTGACACCAGGTATCCATCTCAGTGAGACACTTTTGGAGGATATCTGTGTCAGACAGAGAGTCAATTATAGCCCCTAGTTTGCAGTCGTCTGCGAACTTGGTCAGCCATAGTCCTCCTGTGCTTGCCTGTACCTCTGAGAAGTATATGCCGAACAGGAGGGGTCCTAGGACTGAGCCCTGGGGAATGCCTCTTGTAACCAGTTTAGAGTCGAACCTAGCTCCCGCAACTCTCAGCATGTGGGTTCTGTCAACTCCGGCAGAGTTAACACCATGTTAACTCTGCCGTCCAGTTGCTTTGAAACTCAACTCATATTTTAGTCTGCAGCTTTTTGTAAATTACTTCTAGAAAAAAAATGAAAGTGATGGACAAGGCAGCATTAAAAGTTGTAGTTAATTATATCTAAAGCTGCGACTGCTAAATATAATACTGACACTAAACTTCAATAAAACAAGTCCATAATCCATTCAAATATTAAAAGTTAGTATAGACGCATAAGCAATGGAGAAACGTTTACAGGTATCTAATCACTACTATAGTCAGCTGTAGTACTAATATTAATATTAATAATCTAATGTATTCATTGACTTGTTTATTTTAAATTTGTTAGCTGGGGAAGCACAGTTATCATGTAGGCTTAGCCCAAGGTAGATGCAATTCAAGAAACAGAAATGTTAATATATAATGCAATGCACACAAAGATCTGTAGACAGTAACAAGAACAGAGTCAGTAAAATTAAGTGGACTATTTATAAATTCACGTGGCATAACATGGAGCAATGTCCCTTTGGTGAAATAACATAACATTGACCTGCTCAATCACAATGATTTTAATCAGTTAATTTGTTAATTAGTTAATCAACTTGGGGGTGGATCATGTGATATGGGAAGGATTTTTAAACTTGGCTTTTCAGTTTATTTTTTATCTGATGTAGTCTTGTAATGAAGTTGATGAAAGCGCTTATGGTTATTTGATTCAATAAAACCGTGGTGAACCTACTCCTGACTTCCTGCTTTCCTTCATGTTTTATATCTTGTTTGTGGAATTGTGCTGATATCATCTCAATACTACAATTGAAAATGTCACCACCTTCAAATATTTTTGGGTTTGGTTGAATTCTTCTCTAAATTTTGATCTCCAGCTTGATAACATAAAAATCAAACCTCTTTTATTCTAGGCTAATAGCATCTATCCACTTCTTTCCCAAGTCAGCAGGAATGTCATTGTCAAAGGCATCTTACTGGCTCAGATAGAACATGCACTCCCTCTGATTGCTGCAGCCTTCAAAAGAAATGCATCCACCATTCACACAATCTCAAACCCAATATGCAGGTTTCTCTCTCTTTCTCTCTCTCTCTCTCCCTCTATAAATAAAAGCACTGTAGATATATAGAGAAAGGTGACTGTTAAAGTAATGTTCTGACTTTCTACTTGCCTCACAGCTGTTTAAGCTTTTCAGTGATGATACCTTCTCCTCGCCCCTCCAGCCTCTAATTTGGGATGCACCATTATATAATCTAAAAAGTCTTAATCACTCAGGTCCACTTCTCCAAACCTCCCAAACTAGATTTGAATGCACAGATCATGCCTCTTCTGTCCTTGGACCCAAACTGTTGGAATATATCCCTTCTTGTCTTAAAAATCACTCCTTATACCTCACATTCAGTTCAGAACTAAAAGCACATCTCAAGTCATTCAAGTCACAAGGTAAATAAGTGTCCCCAACCTCCCCCAACTCCTACTGTTGCTCCCACTATTATGCTTCTCTTGTTATTTCATCACATGGTAAATATTTGTAAGTTATTGCTGTTATAATTGCTTACAGTATTTCTTTCCATGTGTAAATACTATATATTTTGACTCTTTCTACATGTTGGCACATTTGTTTATGCTGTATATCTATTGGCTTTTGTACTCCAAGGCTGAGACTGAAACTTGTCATTGGGATCAGTGATTGCTTTCACATCTCTGCATTCCCATCTTCACCTGCTTCCACATTTAGTGCCATCCAACTACCCATTATTCCTCATATGTCCCATTTGTCCAACTGTTCTGTTAAATAAACTGTTCGTATCCTATTACATTTAGAGAAGGGTCCAACCATACCCCCCAAATATTTGTTCCTTCTGTTCTGCTCTATGAACCAAATGTTGCTGTTATTCCTTCTGTGACTTCCCTGCACTGGCCCAGTAATCAAGGGGTTTCAATCCTCACCACTGGCAACAGTGGGGGATGTTCCCAATGGGAGATGAGAAGTACACACACAGTAAAGTACAATTTCCCTTAAAAGCACACAGAGATCACAGTCAGTCTGGGGCTGGTTTCTCCCTCTTTCTCCAGATCCTCAATAAGACTCCCCACTGGCACAGCTATAGGGTTGAGATCTCAGCCAAGTGACCAAGCTAGGACCTCCATCACCCTCATTGTCCAAACAGTGCTTCGTGTCCCTGCCCAAGTAGCTGACAGACACACTTTGAGATTTCATTTATATACAAGCACACACACACCTGGGGAAGGCTGGCACAGGTTTACTAGCTATGCCCCCTTTCTGCCCAGACTATAAGGTAGCTCCAGCTGCCACCAGCCAACTCTTTATCAGCTACTTAATGCCCTTAAAAAAGAGTGTCTAATCCTACTGTGTAATGTTACTATTAATCCAAAGGGTAGTTTTGACCCAGCGCCAGGCTGTTAGGAGTGTCCTGTACAGTGTCACCAAAAAGATATCTAAGAGCTTAAATATGTCTCACAAATATCAGCCACAAAGATAGGTTTAAATATATTTAATAATAAATAATAAAAGAACAGACAATACTCAGTCAATCAACACAATAACTTCAGAGTTCAAAATCACAGGAAATATTTTAAAACAACATTGCAGGACAGTCTCAAATAAATACAGTAAACATCTAAACTAATCTTTACTATATTCCTATATGTATATGTCTAAAAAAGATACTATGCCCTAAATCTTACTTACAGAACAACAAGCAGGCAGAAGTGATGAATGGATGATCTTGCTAGGTCCAAGACAAAATACAAAATACCCAGTCTCTCTCTGAGAGAGTTCTTAACTCAGTATCACATTTTACCACTGGGTGAGCCTGGATGACATCACTTTTTGTTACCTGACTTCAGTTCCCAGTCTAAACCAGAAACTAATAGAATTTCACATATCTGTGTTAAAAATACATATATCTCAGATGTTTGCCAGATCTTAGAAGTCATAAAACAATAAAACACTTTACATTTTAAACCTAGTAATTACTTTTCTTTCAGGACAATAGAAAAACTTCTAGCTATAGACATTGTGTCTGCTATTGAACTGAAACTGAGAGATAACATATTTTGTTTATGGCCCAGCCATAAAGTAACTTAACCTCAACTATTCTTAAGTTTTGCAAGTTAATCTTCTATATTCCAGCAGGGTATGCTGTGGTTACATTCTTGAAGCTCAGTACATAACATACAGTTCTGTATAAATCATATCAATATTCACAAATGGCATATAATTATTTAGAAAATATCAAATAGCTGGGCTGGCAGCGTGACACCTCCCTTCCCCTTTATGCCTCAATCATGTGTCAGTCAGGGTTGTACTTGCTGATTAATAATTCTGAGATTAACTGCATAAATTGGTATTTTCATTATCTCCAGGTATATTTCAGAACTGCACCAGTGGTGTAAACTGTCTGTAAATGATCTTCTAGAGCTAAGCCATGTTTGACAATTTGACAATACAGTAAATAATTAAATAGTGCACCTTCCTGGCCTAAAAGTGTATACTGAGGACTATCGCTCTTTCATGCTACTGTTATTAGATAAACATGCTGTTAATTTTGTAATTTGGATGTAATTTTTGTTCAAACTATATTAATCTATCCTTTATCTCATAAAAACTTGCTGGCTGGCCTGCATCTTAACCTTCCATCTTACCCGCCTTCAGTATCTTAAATCTTTTGCACAGAGTATCTGAGCTTCCAATGCCTAACTTAAGCTAGACAACCATGATTTCTCACAGATGTATCCTTTTTTATGTCTGCTTTCAAAACCTGGACTGCCCTCAAAAGCTATTTCAGTTGCTTTGAACTTCCTGTGTCTGCTTTTTTTTTTCTCAAAAAAGAAGGAAAGAAAAATTAATTAAAAAAGATGTTTGGCTACAAAGCCATAGCTAAATCCTGCCAGACTAAACTTTTCTTTTTCTCTTTACTTTGTTGCCTTCTTATTTCCAGATATCAAATGTTCCTCATTCATCATATCCCACTGACTTTGTACAGATTGTATGTGTTGACTCATTTTCTTTCACAGTCTTTATTTATGAACACTGAATAACTCTTACATATTTTCTGAATATTTATTCTAATTAAGGGTTTATAACACTGCTGAACACCTCTGTAATGTTCTGAGAGCTGAGAAACATGTAATGAAGTACATTTTCACAACATCCTGCTAAATGTATCCACAGCACCAAACATGTTAACATTGTTCTTCATTCCTTGCTTATCTGTTACAGTGGCTGCCCTTGCAAATGGAATATTAGGGTCTTGGTGTGCCTCACAGCTGGATAACTTAAATAAATAATAAAATACATGAATCCTTTCAACTCTGTAAACTGTATTGCTTTCAATAAATATGCAACAACAAACTGGTTAATGTAAAGTTATCTTAGAATTAATCGGATCAGTGCACCTATTGTGGTACACAGATCTTAAATGCAGGGATGGGCAAAGCTGTGGAAGTAGTTGCTATTGCTTGTGAGGAGGTGCAGGGATACAATCCCAAAGTATGTGTCCATGCAGATTCTTATTGCTCAAGAATGTCATCTCTCATGATAGCAGCAAGACCAGGCTGAATTACATAATAAAAATTAAGAACCCCATAAACGTTGATAGGCTGACCACAAAATGAGGGCTGAAATGGCTGAATATGGCAAAATAAAACTAGTGGTGCAGTAGTGGGACAGCAGGATTATCTCACTACCTAATGGATGGACACTATAGCAACTAACTTTTACATGCTCTTTCTTTGAATAGGTCCACTGATATAGTGCCTTAACTTTTTTTTTCATCTGGTATGCTCTTATGTCTCTTACAAATGGGATACCAGATTGAATAAAGCTACTATAACCTCTTTAATGTTTACTAGTCCTATTTAAATATTTTGGTCATGCTGTTTTCTTGAAAATATTAATTCTTTAGTCAAACATAAGTACCTGTCTACTGTTAAGTTAACGCAATACTCTTGAGATATATTCTACCCAAGAGGAAAACACCATAAATTGTTTCATATGAATATATACCTGTATTCAAGTATGTGACATTGCAGGACATTAGCTGTCCAGCATTTGCTCTGTTTTCATGTAAATGATTTACTGCAAGTTTAATTGATCCCACTTCCTCTTACTCAGATTCTATTTTTTCCTAGGTTGCCTAATACATGGCTAAGTGTTCATAAGAAGACACATAAAATAATGCATTGTTTATGTCCCTGCATTTTGAAGTGTTTTGTATTTTCTGTAATAAAGTAGTTTATAATATTCCCTACTAGCAGCAGAAAGGACACATAAAACAATTAATCCAAATACTAGACATTTAGGAAGTGCAGCTGCATCTTTGCTGCAGCACAACTGCACATTGCTTGCTCTCATCTTAAACTCTCACTTAAAATAAACCTGACAGAAAGCTCAAAACACAAATAGATGGTCATGTGTCCGCTACATTAAACTTAGAAGAAACTTCATGAATTTAGGAGTGGTGCTAAAAATGTTAATCTTTAAAGAATGCAAGCAAGGTTCCACAGTGAAACTGCAGAATATTTGTTAGACTGGTGAGAGAAAAATACAGCTAAGTGTTTCAGCAGCAAATCAGAATTGTTTATCAACATTATCAACAGTTTTTTTGGGTGTTGGAGTTCTATTTTGTCTGCATCTTGCAAATACCTGCTGCAATGGCAATCCACAAGCATTAATCTTGTACCATTGTCAGTATGTTTTCCCATGCTGTATTTTTATTTTTTCCATGCCATGAACCATCATTTTTATACCTGCACTACAGTATTTCTCTTACAGTTTTGACCATTTCATTCACCATGCATCATTTCCTATTGTTGCAGTGCTGCAGTGACATTGCAAGCCAACACTCAGCATTGACAACTACTTGATATTTTTTGTTTAGCTTGTATGTCAACTGCGTAAACTACATATACTGCAATATCAGCTCCTATTTCCAACAAAAGCAAAAAAGGTAGCATTTCAAGGTACGACTTTTGTTAGCTGTAGAGACTGCAATTAAAAAAAAAATGTCAGGAGCATAATGACAGTTCTAAGATTTCTAAGATATGCAGTTCAAATACACATGAAAGGCTCCATGTTTAGTATAGTTGCATTGCATTAAGCAAATGCTGTAAAGATGCTGGTTTCACTTTGCTTAGAGTGCAACTGACATGTACTGGCCACAATTGCAGTGTCACATTCCTTCAAAATCACCCCATTGATAAACACAAGCAAATAAGCATTTGCCAAATTGTCTGTTTATCTGCACAGATTATGTTTTGCAAGATGGTGTTATCCACATGGAATGTTGTCCTGGGCCATTCATGTGCAAAATTAGTCCTGAGCAAGTCATCAGAATGGTAATATATATGAAACGTTTATTGCTAGTAAATTAACTTCTACCCAGTAGTGCAATTAAAGTTCAAGTTTACTTTTTTTTTCCTTTGGCTTCTTTTTAAAGACTAATTATTCTCCCCAGATGACACTCTTCTTCTTCTTTCGGCTTTTCCTGGTTAGGGGTCACCACAGCGGATCACCTGTCCGCACATGATTGGCAGTGGAGTTTTACAGTGTTGAGTTGCCAGCCCAGCGTCCAACCTTCCACAGAAGGCACACACATGCGCACACTCACACCTAGGGCCAATTTAGAGTGTCCAGTCCACCTACAGTATGTCTTTGGGATGTGGGAGGAAACCGGAGCACCCGGAGGAAACCCACGCGACCACATGCAGACTCCACACAGAAGGCACCCCAGCCAAGAATCGAACCAGAGAACCTATTGCTGTGAGGCAGCAATGCTAACTGCTGCACCACCGTGACACTGTCATTTCAAATAAAGCCCATTTTTTTTTTATTTTTTCTGATGGTGTCCTGGCTCTTCAGTTGCTGCTGGATCAAACTGCTAAATCTAGATAATATCCCCCAAAGCAAAACTGCGTTTAAACTCATCCCAGTTAAAGAATAATATATATTCATCTGGAACAGTCTGAGAATTTCTAAGATCTGCTAATGTTTGTAGGTCTTTGTGATTAAGTGTGTTGGTGTAAAATAGTTTCAGTTTTTCAAAACTGCTGTATTTTCATGAAAAAAATACAGGTTTTGTGTAAGTTTTCAGATTTCACATCTTTGCTGCATCTTTACGAAAAGGCCAGTTGCAGTTTTTATACAGTTTTTCACAAGTAGAATAAGATTAAATGATTTGAGCTTTTTTGTGAAGTCTTGCTGTAATATAACTAACAATAGTATTACTTGGGGAAGTATTTAATTTATATACTGCAAATTCCCCTTAGGTGTTTCAGGGGACCTATTTCTAAATTTCGAATTTTCACACGTTCAAATTGCTTATGATTGAGACTATAAGATCGAACTTGTGAAAGTTTGAATAATTTAAATGAAGATGGCCATGCAGTGCAGAATGGTATATTTACTGTTTTGCTCACTGTAGTGCAATCTTGGCATTGGTAAATAGGGGGTGTGAGGGGTGCAGGGGGCTTGCTCCTCTGCAAAAAATGTAAAAAAATGTTTTTGTTTGTTTTTATTTATTTATTTATTTTAATTTAAATTTTGAACTTTCACAAGTTCGATCTTATGGTCTCAACCACAAGCAATGTGAATTTGTGAAAGTCTGAAATTTAGACGTAGACCTGTTTCAGGCCATTCTTTTCAAAACTCATTTGTACTTAGCTTATACTCTGTCAATTACCTTATCTATGTCATATCTTTCTTTTAGGAACTTCTTCATAAGAGTAGAAAATATCCTTCAACATTATTTTCTTCTGGGTATGGTATCTGTTGAAAATTTGGGGAGAAGGGTTTTAGAAATGCTAACTAGCTTTAAAGAAACAATCAGCCTTCTTACCGAGTGTCGCTTGTCTCATGCATTCAAAAGAGATGACGAAGCAGTGTATGGGTTCCAGATATTTACTGTACATAAACATTGTCAGGAACGGTAACTGGAACTTATATATTCAAGTTAACTGATACATTATTTCAAACACACTCGCATGTGCATCTCCATTCATGACTGCATTCACTCTGGCTGACTACAAAATGGCACTGTTCTTGCGTGTGCTCAGCACTTATATGCACATGCTGTCTAGCTACAGTGGCTGAATAGGAACAATACACTCAGTGATCTACACTGAGGATAGTAGTCTATTCTGTTGCATCTAAGTCTTTTCACCATTTCTCTACAAGCTCCTCTGGAGTATTTCAGGTCGAGGGTTTCAAAGTGTAGTATCTCAAAATAACTCTTAAACAATGAATCACTTTCTATGGTTCTTAAAAAAAACAAATAATGTGCCTGTTAGAAAAATATGTATTAGTAATATGCATGCTTAGTGCATTCGAGGTTTAAAAGGGTTAATACATTTATTCTGTTCACACTGCATGAATCTGCACAGCTATTAGAAACTTAACAAGAAGCATATGATTTCTGTTAAGGTCATGAAAATAATAATAAGTGTTTCATTTCTACTAGTGTCATGAGACTTAAAGAGTTATTGATTTTCTGCTTATGCCATGAGAAAGTACACAGCTGCTAGAAGCTTTGATAAGAACACAATGGATGCTTGAAAGTATAAACCGTAGTCAGCATTACTTGTACCTAAGCTAGAAATGTACCTTGAATCTAGGCAAAATGTAACACGTATATTAGAACTGCACAATTGAAGAATTGAAAGTTTGTGGTGGGCTAAAATAAGCCCCAAGGCCAGGTTGTTTTTCTCAAATGTTTTGTAAATCAGCAGTTATTTTCAACTAGTCAGCAATTAGTCTAGTAACATTTTCTGTAGAACAATACAGAAAGCTGTGTCTAACTACATTAGCAATAGAAGTAGTATTTCTGTGTGACATGGAAAGAACTGTATAAAAATGCCATACTAATTATTAATGTTCAGACAAACCATTGTGCCAGCATGCTTTGTCTGCTTGCTGCAAGTTAATAAAGGGTGCCTTGCTTGAACCTTACGTGAATTGGTCTTTGAAGTTTTTTCCTTTGACAGATTGGTCCTTCGGACCAGAAACCTCTCTTCACCTCGGATCAGACGGGCCAGGTGGTTGAAACCGTAAGGGGGAAGAAACCAAATCAGTTCTTCTTATTTGAAAAGCCCTCCGACTGAATTGTCGTTCAAAAGAGGCCAGCCACTTTCTGATCTGCGACTGAAGGACGGGTCTCCGCAAATCAGGTGATCAATCACGTAGGCTCAGATAAGGTGAATCTACTTTTTCCTGTTTTCTGTTTTAGATCAGGGACCAGATTTGTATTGTTTCTGTCAAGACTGTATTTTTCTTACAAGTCAGGGACAGAAAAGATTACTGTCTTGTCATAGATCAGGAGAAACAGAATAAGTAGGCAGTCATTCTGAAGAGACTATAACAAAATCCGTACCACGTTAAAAATAAGAGAAGTTATGTAACGATCAAAAGTAGAACAAAATGGGTAATAATTGCACAAAAAGACTCCAGAATCCGCCGTTAACAGAAGATGCAAAATACATGCAGTCGCAGCGTGCTGACAATATTAAATATTATTCAAAATGGGTTAATAAATATGAATTCGACAGAAAATTAGAAAAATCCTCGCTTATCAAACTTGTCAAACAGCTCAAAACCGATTCCAAAGGTCGGGTAAAAAAGCAACGTAAATTAGGAATTCCTCAGGCACACAGGTGGATCGAGGAAGTAAACCACAGGGAACAAAAGAACAACAATTCAAAAACAATGTTTTTAGATAAGGAGGACAATAACTTAGTAATAGCATCGGCCCCTCCGCCTCCCTTACCAGAATATGAAGCAAGTGAACAAGTTAGTCCACCCCCACGATATCCTGCCATCATTGAAAATAGAGACATTGTAAAAGTAAAACCATTTATTAGAGATCCCATCGGGACCAGGTCTCGAACAAGGGCAGGTAACTCAAATGAAGGCATCGGGTTATATCAAATGGTTAAGAATTCATGCTCTATAAGTGAAGGAGAAGAAATATGTCCACTTATAGAAGTACCCAACCCTCAGGCAGGTCAGGACAATCAGGACCCAACTATTTTAGTGTATAGACCTTGGACTACGGAGGATATCCGGAAAGCCACTGAGGGAATTCCCCATCCAAAAGTTAATTTTAGAAAATTCTCAGAAGATTTACAAGGAATGAGGCTGAGTTATAACCTAAACGGAGAAGAGGTAGAAAATGTAGTTAGACAAATTGTGGGGCCAGATTGGCACATGATTAGTGGCAACTGGAATCCCCGTGATGCTGCACAAAGACCCCTCCCACATAGCAGCTCAGAATTAGACAACAGAGTAAAAGGTCTTACAGACCGCATCTCTGAAAAATGGAAGCCTAGGGCAGACTGGACTTGCATTAATCAATGCATCCAACAAGAAGGTGAAACTATTGACCGGTATTATGCCAGACTATTAGAATGTTTTAATAACCACTGTGGAATGCAGGTTCCTGAAGATTAAACACAAGATTCCCCATATGAACAGCAGTTAAAGAATGCATTTTTAAAGGGCAGTATTGCACCTATAAGCAGTTTTATTACAAAACACATTGTAGACCATCGTACAAGCAGGTTACAGTCATTACTTGAATATGCTAGGCATGCGAAAGGCATTTTAATAGCAAAAAGAAAAAGAAAGCTCAAGTATTTTCTGTAGAAGATGGAGCAGATGTTTATGTAGTACAGTCCGGGAAAAAGGGCAAGAAAAATGCACAGGGAAACAAACAATCTGATCAATGATCAGAGGACTTTGAAGGGTGAAAGAAAAGGGATGAATGTTTTAAATGCTGTAAAAAGGGACACTTGGCAAAGGATTGCAGGAAAAATAAGAAGGCAACAACGGAAGACAAGGAGGGTGAGGACTGACTATATGGTAGTCAGGAATCACTAGAAGGGGATAGCGAAGAAAGGACAAATGAGAATGTGATAGAGGGAGTAGAGGATGTGACAGAACAGATAGAGGAAGTACAAGATGTTAGTGACAGTGAAGAAAATGAAATATTAGACCTAGCTTTATTGAGCCTAGGGCTCTATTTAGCAGACACAAAACCAGAAGTTACACTCTTGGTAGAAGGGAGGGAAGTCAAATTCTTGTGTGACTCAGGGGCATCACGAACCCTGATACATCCCTCCAAACTGCCAGAAAACATGGAGTCACCTGATTACATACTGGTAAAAGCAGCTAATGGATGGCTGTATCGGAAGCCCCTCTCCCGTAATATTGCAATAACTGATCCAGTTTCAAGATTGACTCAGAAAAGCAAAATTGTTGTTTCTGCAAAATGTCCAGTAAACCTTTTGGGCAGAGACCTCATGCAACTATTTGGTATAGCAGTAGTCCCAACCATGCAGGGTATGGAAGCACAGCGACAAATTGATACCTTTGCAGTGCAATCGGAGGGTGAAAGTTTTATTGGTACAGCCAGGACTTGGTTACGACTGGTCCAGGGACTGTGACCAAAGAATTAATGAATGTAGCCATCAGCAAGTTCCCCTCCCTTGACATTGATAAGCAATACTTGTTGCACTGTACCCTGTATTATTGCAACACACCAGGACCTGATAAGGAATATGAGCAAGAATTGTTTAAAAATCATACAAACAGACTGATATTACGTAACCTGTACTGGGACACAGAGGGGAACAGTGTAGCCAGCTGTTCATTGCCCCAGGAGTTCTTTACACTTTATAAATCTAATCGATTACCACATGTTAGCTTAACCAAGAACAAAAACATAGAATGGGCAGACCTAGGAGAAAAAGTCACGAGATGGGAGAAACAGACAGAATTAGAACTGTCGGAACAGGGAATACAAATACAGAAGTTGAATTAGATAACTCAGACCCACCCAGCCGTACACTTGCAGTCTAGCAAGGACAGCTGACTAGCACTCCTATTAAAGGAGGAAGAGAATGCCTTACAAAATATACCAGAAACTCTCTGGTCAACAGGAAAGTCAGATGTAGGACTTATTTGTACAGCGGGACCAGTAACTATCATGCCAAAGTCAGCATTCAGACCACAGAAAAGACAGTATCCCTTAAGAAAAGATGCAGAGGCAGGGATAAAGCCTATTATAGCAGCCTTACTTAAAGGAGGGATACTAGAAGAATCTCCCGATTCACCATGTAACACACCCTTATTTCCAGTTAAAAAAGCAAATGGAGAATGGCGTATGGTCCAAGATTTACAAGCTGTAAATGATGCAGTAATACCAAGGGCACCTACGGTGCCAGACCCACACACCCTGTTAAATGATTTAAAACCTCAACAGAAGTATTTTTCTGTGGTAGACATCAGCAATGCGTTCTTTTCGATACCGATACACCCTGACAGCCAGTATTGGTTTGCATTCACATTTCAGGGGAAAAGGTATACATACACACGACTACCACAGGGGTATTGTGAAAGTCCAACGATATTCTCACAAGAAATGGCAAGCAACTTAGTGGGATTCACCCCACCAAGAGGCAGTCAGATTTTACTTTATGTTGATGATATCTTGCTGGCAGCCCCCACCTAGCAAGATTGTAGAGAAGATACCATAGCGCTATTACGATTTTTAGCCGCTGAAGGACATAAGGTAAACAAAAATAAACTGCAGCTTTGGAAAAAACAAGTCAAATACCTGGGATATGTAATATCCAAGGAAGGTAGAACATTAGATGAGGACAGAAAAGTAGCAATTTTGCAAGCACCAAAACCCACTACCAAGAAGGAAATTATGTCCTTCCTGGGTACAACTAATTTTTGCCGGAGCTGGATTCCAAACTATGCTTTGGAATCTGCACCGCTAACTGACCTTATATATAAGAAGCCTATGGCAGCACAGGATTTGTTACAATTGACACCAGAGGCAGAATCTGCTTTCTGCAAACTGAAACAGTTAATAGCATCCTCATTAGTTCTAGGATTACCAAACTACCATAAATGTTTTTTCCAAACTGTAGATTGTAAGCAAGGTTATATGACATCAGTGTTAACACAACAGCATGGGGATAAGCAACGCCCCATTGCTTACTATTCATCACAACTAGACCCAGTGGCACGGTCCTTACCCCACTGTGTACAAGCAGTAGTTGCAGCTGCAATGGCAGTACAGGCTTTGGCCTCAGTAGTCTTATTCCACCCTCTCACTTTGAGAGTGCCTCATGCAGTTGCAATTATTTTACTACAAGAAAAGGTGGCATATCTTTCCCCTGCTAGGCATCTTTCCTGTATGACTATATTGTTGAGCCAACCTCACATGACAGTTAAGCGATGCATGACTTTGAACCCTTCTACTCTGCTCCTGACCCCTGCAGACGGCACACCACACCGCTGCCTGCAGGTAATTGAGCAAAAGACACTACCTAGAAAAGATCTAACGGATGTCCTCTTGGATGATGCCGAGGTGACATACTATGTGGATGGTTCGTGCAAAAGGGGTCCTGCAGGACAGAACCTTGTAGGATATGCAGTAGTTTCTGACACTGAGATCATAGAAGCAAAACCTTTACCACACAACCTATCTGCACAGGCAGCAGAATTGATTGCCTTGACACGGGCATGCACCTTAGCAAAGGGTAAATGTGTAAACATTTTTACTGACAGCCAGTACGCTTTTTCTACTGTACATGTTTTTGCGCAAGAGTGGAAAAACAGAGGAATGATAACATCTACTGGCAAACCTATAAATCATGCACAGTTTATTTTAGATCTTTTAGAATCTATTCAGTTACCTCAGAAAATAGCCATTTGTAAAGGCACAGCTCACACCAAGCAACAAAATAGGATTTCAAAAGGTAATGTGAGAGCTGATACAGCTGCAAAACAAGCAGCTACAGAAGTATTTCTTTTAAATGAAGAACTACAACCCTCTGAGATTTTAGACTTAGAAATGTTAAAAACAATGCAGACACTCACTACGCAAGCTGAAAAACAAAGATGGGTAAAACGAGGAGCAATTCTCGAAAAGGGGCTGTACATCTCTAAAGAAGGGAAACCGATACTACCATCTAATTTGTTTAGATATGCAGCTTTGTTGAGCCATGGGCAGTGCCATGTCTCAACAGGGGGGATGGTACAGCTGGTGAACCAGGTGTTCACAACGTACAGATTTACAAACTACTCTAAAAAATTTTGTTTGACGTGTCAGATTTGCAACAAACATCATGCACAAGGGGCGTTAAAGCCCAAGCAAGGGAGTTTCCCTACACCACCATATCCATTTCTCACTATCTGTATGGATTTCATAGAATTGAACAAATGTGAAAATAAGAAGTATTGTCTTGTCATTGTGGATATGTTTTCCAGATGGGTGGAAGCCTTTCCAACCAAAAATCCAGATGCAGCCATGGTGGCAAAAGTACTTGTCAAAGAAATCATCCCTAGATTCGGCATTCCGGAAAGGATCTACAGTGACAATGGTATACACTTTGTAAACCAAACCATACAGCAGTTAAGTAAGCATTTTGGTATTTCTTTAAAAAATCATTGTGCATACCATCCACAATCTGCAGGGCTAGTTGAAAGGCATAATGGTATATTAAAAAACAAATTGAGAAGGTTAATAGCTGAGACAGGAAAGAATTGGCTGTATTGTTTGCCCCTGGCGCTGCTGAGCATGAGAACTGTTCTGACTGCAAAAGGATTGACTCCTTTTGAAAAACTATTTGGAAGGGCTTATTATACACCCCAGTGGAAACTTCTCATGTCCTCAGACCAGGAAGCTGATTTTACACTAGCTGAATATATGAGGAAGTTAATGAATTCTAAACATCTGTTGCAGTCAAATTCTGTTTCAGATAGAGAACAAACCCAGACATCAGAAGTGGCAGTGACACCCGAAGACAGGGTGTGGATAAAAGTTATAAGGAAGAAGAATTGATCGTCACCAAGGTGGGAAGGTCCATACCAGGTGCTTCTTTTGACACCCACTGCAGTCAAGATAGCAGAGCGAGCTTCGTGGATCCATCTGATGCACTGCAAACTAGTTAAAAACTTTGAACTGGACAAAAATCTTACCTCTCCATCAGGGCCCTCA
The DNA here is from genome assembly GCF_019279795.1 of Protopterus annectens. Classification (NCBI taxonomy): domain Eukaryota; kingdom Metazoa; phylum Chordata; order Ceratodontiformes; family Protopteridae; genus Protopterus; species Protopterus annectens. The sequence goes on from NC_056735.1 coordinate 375,952,725, forward strand.
GCACAAAGTCTGGCTACAAAGGGGGGTCAGATCAATAGGACTGATCCATCTCAACCCCAGTGAAGAAACCATCAGTGCTGAAGGTCCTATTAGGGCAGAGAGTAAGATCACATGTCAAAAGCAAAAATGATGGAATCCAGAAAAATCCAAATACACCTAAATACACCTACTCGGAAGAGTCGGAGAAAACAGTAATGCAGAACAACCGTTTCCTCAGAAGTATGGCATAATCATCCTGTTGACTGTACTAGTGACAATAATCTTTTTGCTGTGGCCATTCCTTTTCCCAGCCACACAAACTGAACTGAATAAGCATGGAGAGTTGCACGTAGAGTGGCACCCAAACTTCAACACTTACCAGGCAATCAAATATGTATATGCTGAGACCTTCAATGTTTCGAATTGCTGGATTTGCACAGCTTTGCCAACAGCATACGGGGGGTTATTGTTAACTTCAGTCCCCCTAGGAGCCAACAAGACCTGGGAAAACTTAGTCTATGATACATCAGATGTCACATCACAAGATAAAGTAGCATTGCACTTGTCTGTTCGACAGAAGGGGACTGTGTGTTTTTACAAAAATGATACAGTTCAGGTGGTTTGGAGCAATTGCAATGTGACTGTTCCCTATAGATGCTACAATAAAACTGACAACACAGGTTCCTATTTCAACACAAGCTATGATTCATTTTTTGAACTGATGCACAGGACAACTGATGAAGTAAAACATAATGCTGACCTCTATACACAACTGATTATAGCTGACAAAAAAATGTTTCATACAGAGCCAGGACATAGTAAAGTTACTACCAAAGTAGAAGATCGCTACTTTGTATGTGGTAGGAAAGCATATAAGTGGTTACCTGAGAATTGGTCCGGCAGTTGTTATTTGGGGTACCTGGTTCCGGCTATACGACACACAGCAGTTTTACCTCAAGGGAAAATTCGGAATGTTCGATGAGAAATCAAAAAGCCTGTCAATCCAGTGGGGCAAATCAATGTGGGCTGGAAAAACCATCATGCTGTGGGCCTAGGGAAAAATGGACTGTCGCATATGGACTTGGGTGATACCATCATCTCGTGGGCAGGTGTACTGCCAGCATATGGAGCAACAAAATCAATCTGGGAACTGAGAAAACTGTCTGAACTTCTCGAAATAATGAGCAATGCAACCTTTTCTTCCCTAGAATTGGTGACTGATGAACTGACTGCCATGAGAACTGTAGTGCTTCAAAACTGCATGACTCTTGACTTCACCCTAGCGGCGAGAGGTAATCCAGGAGGAGTGCTGTTCGTATATTCCTGACCACAAACACGAGATAGACAATCACCTTGAGGTAATTCAGCAGGTGTCTGCTATGACCAAGCCAGGACCAAATCCATTGATGGACTTTTTCCAGAGATTGTTTGGGGGGTGGGGCAGTATCCTAATGAACATCCTGATTGGCATCTGTGTAGGAATGATCCTGCTGGTGGTATGTGTGTACTGCTGCATCCCCTGCATGAAAAGACTGATTAAAGACTTTATAGACATGTCAGTTTCAGAAACCTTATACCAAGGTGCTGAACTTGAAGAATTGCTAAAAAAATTGAAAATGCTTTCATAAGTTTAAACTGAATGACTCTCTTAACTGCAAATCCTGAGTAGGAAGAGGTTAGGGGAAGAAAAAAAACTGTTTATGCTTATTTTGAAAGTAGAATAAAAGTATTAAAAGGCAGGAAATGTTAGAAAAATATGTATTAGTAATATGCATGCTTACTGCATTCGAGGTTTAAAAGGGTTATTACATTTATTCTGTTCACACTGCATGAATCTGCACAGCTATTAGAAACTTAGCAAGAAGCATTTGATTTCTGCTAAGGTCATGAAAATAATAAGTGTTTCATTTCTACAAGTGTCATGAGACTTAACAAAGAGTTATTGATTTTCTGCTTATGCCATGAGAAAGTACACAGCTGCTAGAAGCTTTGATAGGAACACAATGGATGCTTGAAAGTATAAACCATAGTCAGCATTACTTGTACCTAAGCTAGAAATGTACCTTGAATCTAGGCAAAATGTAACACATATATTAGAACTGCACAATTGAAGAATTTAAAGTTTGTGGTGGGCTAAAATAAGCCCCAAGGCCAGGTTGTTTTTCTCAAATGTTTTTTAAATCAGCAGTTATTCTCAACTAGTCAGCAATTAGTCTAGTAACATTTTCTGTAGAACAATACAGAAAGCTGTGTCTAACTACGTCAGCAATAGAAGTAACATTTCTGTGTGACATGGAAAGAACTGTATAAAAATGCCATACTAATTATTAATGTTCAGATAACCATTGTGCCAGCATGCTTTGTCTCCTTGCTGCAAGTTAATAAAGGGTGCCTTGCTTGAACTTTACGTGAATTGGTCTTTGAAGTTTTTTCCTTTGACAGTGCCCCTGTGTGTAACACTGTCTTCATCTTTCTGCTGGAAATCTGCTTTATATGTTTGGGGAGATGTGAGGTTGTAGACTATGGGCAGTTCAGTTCCAGCATATATTAATGCAGATGGAAATAGAGATCGTATTTATCTAAGTGGAGCTCTGATAATCTGCTTTGTACCTTGTTTGGGAAAGTGATATATAGCATTTTATAATGACTGCAAAAACACAATACAACACGATACTATTTAGCATAAGAAACATGGGGAAAAATTGCATCTTCTCAAAGCTGAGTTATTTTAACTGTACTAATTCTGTGAGGCAAAGTATTCCATGTTGATCTGCTGATTTAAAGTAGCACTGTTGCTTTCTACAGTAAATATTAATGTAGAAAGGAAAGAAAAACGCATTTTACATTTTGCTAAATGGAACTGTGCCATTGTGACTTGTGCTTTTAAGATGATGAAGCAAGATACAGCATTTTTATTATGATGGTAGAAATCAACATACAGCCCTGTAATCCTGAATGTAATAAAGTTACGGGGGAGACTACACCCTTCCTAAGGATGCATTATTTTAACCTTGCACAGCTGCATGCAGCACATTAGTAGTGTAACTAGCAGACACACTTAATACATTTCACTAATTCAACAGTCCTATATCAAAAGAGCTATTAGATGTTTTATTCCTTTGTATACTGCCTGTTAGAAAATGAAAGAATAAAACAAGTTGTGCTTGTGTACATGCATATACCAATAAAAAACAAGGTACTTAGTCCAATTTCTGATATTTTCTACTTTATTTTTCGCATGCAATAAATGCTGATATTCTGACTACAACTCATTTAAATGTCTATCCAAAATTCAAGGCCAGTTAACTAATTTTCAACATAAAAACAGTGATAAAGTAAAATTGCTGCTAAAGACACTGACTACTTAGCCATCTTTTCTTGCCTACCACATGTAAACACCAACCATTGGAGAAGAAAGTTTACCATTTAGAGTTTCTGTGGTTATGATTTTTCTTGTGAACACTTGCCTGTAGTTTATACTTGTATTTGTCTCTCTGCCTGTTTGGTTCTCACTCTGTCTTAAAATACCTTTACTATTCACTCTCACCTTATATCTACAGGGCTACATTTGATTTAAATTAAATATGGGTATGATTTCTCTTATAAAATGGCTAATGTAGGCTAATGGTTGTACTCTTTAATGCCACTTTTATATCTGCGCATGCTGAATATTGACTTGAAATCTATGTTTGTTCTATGTTGTCCTGTGTTGTCCTATATTAAAAATATATCGGGCAGGATTCACGATGGCTTGCACGGAGTCTAAGAGCTGTGTAAGACTCCATGCAGCCATCCCGATCCAGGAACAGCCCGAAATCCCGTGTAAGAGAAAGCTAAAACGACTCTTACATGGGCAGGGCGTGGATATGCTAATCACCCCACTTGCAGACGAAAGGCATGCAAATGAGGTAGATTAGCAATCCACGAAGCTGAAACCAGCCCATGTAAGAGTCGTGTTAGTTGCAGAAATGTACTCAGTTGACAACTGAGTACGTTACTGCAAATAACACAACGGAGCCATGACAGCTCCAAATAAAGTGTGCAAATGTTACAGACAGCATGCCAATGGCCAAATATGTGGCCATTGGCATGGTAAACCGATGCAAACATGAAAAAAAATAATTTTTTTTTCGGAGATCAGTGATGTTTAAACACAGCTCAGCCCCGCGCAAATGGGCTGCGCTATATAAAACTGAAAAATGAAGGTTAGAAACCCACAAATGTGGGTTTTATGTAATGCATGGATTTCCAATGCAGGGACTAGCAGACCAAAAACAACATGGCCACCGTCTAGTGGTTGCTAAGGGGGGAAGCTGAGTGTAAGACATGTAACTAAGCATTAGTAGGCAATCCTATGTAAATGAATGGTAGGATAGTGAATCACACTGTCACATAGCAAATGAGCACAGTTCGTGTAGTGTAAGAGTTAGATAAGGGGGAGTAACAGAGTAGGAGATAGGTGACATCACAGGGGGGAATGTCAGGAAGAAAGCAAGCTCATTGGAGCAAAGTGGTATGTGAAACATATCAATCACACAGCAGAAAAAGAGGAGTGTCAACAGATAAGCATGGGAAAGTCAAGAAATGGAAGGTGTACACTGTGGCCAACACCAAAGTTTCTTGCTGTACGTGCATGCGCGCGTGTGCGTGCTGGGAGGCGCGAGTAATACAGAGTGCGCGCGTGTAAGGCAGAGTAAGCATGTAAGAGCCTGTGTAAAGATATATAAACCTGTTTGTGCTGGTGTGCGCGCGTTTTAACCCGAATAAGCAGATTCTAGTCCGTGTAAGCATGTGTGCGTGGTAGCCACTGTGAACATGTTTTCGCTGTATGCGCGCTGCTCCCCCCTGAGGAAGCAGAGAGGAAAAGGAAGCAGGAGAAATAGTAGGAAACTAGCAGGGAATACCTGCAGAGGTAGCAGGTGAAAACAATTAGAAGCAGGCAATTACACAGGCAGAATACAAGCCCAGCCCAGCACTTAAAACACTGCAAACAGCATTGCAGTATGTTTCTCTCAAGAGATACTGCAAGACAGGAGTAAGCTAATAGAAGTGAAAACTGAAAAAGCTGCACTCAGACCAAACATGCTAGGGGCTGCTATAGCTGTCATAAGGAGACATAGGAAACTTGCTGAGGGTGGTGACAATGGAAATGCTGCCAGACAACCCACAGTGAGGAGACGGAGAAAAGTGTACAGGCCCAGGGTCACCTACCAGGGGTTACATGAGCTGGAGATAGTGGAGCACTATAGAGTGGACAGAGACCTCCTGCAGCAAATTGTCGAGCTGTGCAGGCCACGCCTCACACACAGAACCAACAGAGGGCAACCCATCCCAGTGGAAACCAAGGTATGTGTTGGCCTAAGAATACTAGCAACAGGTACCTTCCAGAGACCAACTGGTGGGTACTGCACCAGTTCCTGGATGCCATGTCAGCACATGTCGGTGATCATGTATATTTCCCCAATGCCCGTGAGGTATTGGCCAGCAATATGCGTCTCTTCCAGCAAATAGTGGAATACCCTGAGGTAGTGGGTGCAATAGACTGCACGCACATACGCATCAAAGCACCAGCCGGTGAGTGGGGTAGGGCCTACATTAACCGCAAGGGCTTCCCCTCCATCAACTGCCAGGTCATGTCTGATGCCCAGGGCATAATAATGAATGTGTGTGCTGGCTGCCCTGGGAGCTACCATGATTCCCATATCTGGCATTTGACGCAGCTGTACCAGACATTTGCCAATGGGGACATCCCACATGGACACCTAGTGGGGGATGCAGGTTATGCACTGGAGCCGTGGCTGATGACACCCATCAGAAACGCACACACACCTGAACAGGAACGCCATAATGAGGCACACGCACAAACACGTAATGTAATAGAGCGTGTGTTTGGGCTGCTCAAGTCACAGTTCCGGTGTCTGGACACATCTGGTGGAGCCTTGCAGTACACACCAACTACATGTACCCAAATTGTCATGGTATGTGCTATGCTACATAATATGATCCTGCGAAAACAGCTGCAGCAGGACCAGCATAGGGCAGGGCCAAACAGCCCCCCACCATTGCCAAGGCCATCACAGGCAGAGCGTGACTCGGAGGAGGAACAACCTGAGCCTGCCCCAGTAGGCAGAAGGAGGCATGCCCAGTATGCCCTGGCCTTGGCAAAGAGGAAATGTATAGCACATACACTGGCTCAGTAGGAACCCTGGGAATGATACCCCTCTCTGACTCACTCATATAGTAACAGGGATGCCTAAAATGACATAACCTGCTCTCAAACATGTACAGGAAGTGTAGTACGTGCATCTGACAGAGGCAGCCCTGCAGCACCACCTGAGGCATGATTGCCATGTGTTAAGCAATGTAACACCATCTAGTATATGCAAACATGAAGACCCAACCTAACATCTCACCCTCACCAAGCATGATGCCACACTATGAAAACAACAAGCTCAAGTACAATAATTGGTTGAGGTATTGCTGTTAGCAAGGGGGAACACATGGCTGACAGCCTGGGTTGACATGCCGAGCAAGATATGATGCCCCACCTGCTAGGGATGGCATGCACCCAGCACACATGGCTGTGTAGATACTGGCAAAGGCTGCTGTCACCCCCACTATGCCTGGAATAGGTAAGTCTGGAAACACAAACCCACCAACATAGGTAGCACAAGGGATAATAACCTGGACGTAATGCTACCCAATGCCAGAAGTCTAACCTGCAAGGTGCATGCAGACCAAACCCACCACAGCATGGAGAATGGTAATATGTGTTCTGTAACAGAAACCTGGGCAAGGCCCAGAAGAGCACCCTAATACTACCAGGTTATGCCTCATACCATGCTCTACAGCTCCAAAACATGGAACACACGACAATAGGAGTGTGGCTACCAGTAATTATCAAGAACAACCACACCCCCAGGTTGGTACCACAGCAAGAAGCAGCATGGACTATCCACGGGCAATTAACACTGTATCAAACTGTGTACCTGTTTGAAGCCTGCTACAGACCCCACACACAAACCCAGGTACCCCAGCCAGCCTTCCTGAAGACACATCAGAGTATGAATTTCCTGACAAATACCAAACAAGGCACACACAAAGTATGACATAGGTGGCAATCCATTATGTATAGAAGTAGTCATGGACCTAGGGACACAAGTGGACGGTAACCTGTCATGTGACACACACATTGCCAAGGTGGCCAGGAAGACTTGCTATATTGCCAACCTTAATATGAAAGGATGCACATGTAGAGCTACAGAGGTCACTGTGTCCCCATACCCTTCCCTTATCAGGCCCATACGTGACAAATATGCCCCAGTCCGCATGTACCTTACCTTACACATGCAGCAGTCAGAAAGACCCCAAATCTACCCCACCAACAGGATAAAGGGTCCAAACATTGGACATCTGCAGCCTGGCTGAAGAAACCACAGCCCAATTCAGAAGCATACTGCACAGTCAGAGGTGATGTATGCCTGATGTACAAGGCCATGCCCAATCCAGAATGAATGGATATGCTCCACTGCAGAAACCCCAAATCCAGCAGACACACCACAGTGAGATATCTGAACCTCTACACATAGATTAATAGGATGTGCTGGAGGGACAGATCCATAACCCAGAGGCTCAGGACACTCTGGAACAGAATCCCAGTCCATGATAGGCTGAGCTCCACACACAAACTCAACAAGAGAAATCCGTTGAAGTGCATGGGAGATAGCAGGTGTACACTGGGGGCCATCCCTGTGTCACATCTAGGAAAGTAAACCCTACGTGGGCATGATGTGCACATTGCAAGGGGTGTTGGGACCCACACACAGTCTGTCCATGCTCAAACAAGGCTGGGGAAGATAGCCTAGTATGAACCTATGAACCTATGATGATACAAATTGTGCAGGACACAAAGGATTATTACACAGCTGTCCTACCTGATGGTAGGAACCATGGTGGTAATCCACAGATATGCTCTGCAGCACTCTAATATCACAAACAATACACCAAACCCACACACATTGCCAACATCCTACCTAACAGATTCTTTGCAAACTCCCCACCAGCACCTAACTGCCAAATATCTATCCCAGGAGAGTGCTGGCCCCCCAGCATTGCAGATGCTGAGGTAACAGCCAGCATCCACAAAGCACAGCACACAGCATCAATGGTACCAGATGGTGTCCTGGGTTGTGTCCAACAAGTACTGTAAGAAGAATGCAACAGCAAATAGCATTACTGTGCACTATCAGTCCTACCACAGGATATGTACCCAAAGAGCGGTGTACAGCAACAGTGGTCCCACACCACAAAGGGGGTGCCTGAGTGGATACTGCAAACTATCACCCCTCAACCCCGAATATCTAGGTTGGCAAAGTAATGTAGAGGATGATCATGGATCCCATGAATAACGAGATTGGGTACCTACACACATTGGACCCTACCCAGTGTGGCTGTCATAGGGCAGATCCTGACCCGTACACATGTCTGACTCATGTGAAACATGCACCAAGCCCAGTGATGTGGGGAATGTCGATCACACAGCCTATCTGGACCTTGCTAAACCCTTCCATACAATACCCTAGTTGGCAGTACAGATAAGCTCACCAGCCTAACTATAAACCCCTATGCAAGTAGATGGGTTGCAAACCAGCTCAAGGACAGAACTGTCCTGGCAGACATGCTGTAGCCATGGCAGACTGCAAACCAGGTACAACTGGCATCCCACAAGGCATGGTCCTGGGAACCCTCTTGTATGCTATATATGTCACATAGGTACAGGCCAACATGGAAGGACTCTGTCTGAACAGGTTTGCAGAGGACGACAAACTGGCCACCATATTGGACCCTCCAGCTGACACAAGCAACCTACAAAAGGCACACATAGAAACACACAAGTGGTGCCACAACCATGTCAACAAGCTAAATGCAGAATAGGGTATAGTCAACCCCTGTGGAAACACAGTACATGGCCAGAAATTACCACATAGGTGTTAACCCAGTAAGTACATCAGGAGCAATAAGAGACCTGGGGACACAAGGTGACACATATCCTGCATGTGACAACCATGTGTCTATAGTGGTTACAGAAACATACCATATACCCACCTAATCATGAAGGTAAGCACAGCTTGGTTAGGGTAGGTCAATGTGCCTCTCCAGTCATCCATCAGCAGCCTCACAATTGTGTACAATGGCCCTTCAGGGATGTACCATAGCAGACACCTGCAGCAACTGGAATGACCACACAAATACCCCACCAGGAGGATTGCAGAGCTGTAACAGATGCCATATGTTGCCTGAGTAAAGTAACTGCAGCTCCACACAGTGCCATACTGCCTGGCTGGAGGTGAACTGTGCCTGATGTATAGAGCCATGACCAACCTGGTATCAATGGACATTTGGCACCATGTAAACACTGAATGCTGGTGACCTATGCAGCTGACAGGCCTGAACCACAGCACAGACATGCTGCACTGATTGGTCCACAACCCAGAAGCTCACTACACTCACGACTAAACTCCCACTACAGGATATCCAGGGAGTCCCTCAGTGACTGTCATCCAGAAGAATCATGATGACTGGATGGGTGATGGCAGGTGTACCCTGGATATCACCTGTATGTCATGGGTAGACAGAGGCACAGCACACTAACTGTGACATATGTCATGGCAAACACCAGTAAATGTGTGTTGAAGGACAAACACTCTCTGACTAGCATTACAAATGAACTAGGGCACATGGCCATTGTTTGTCACTGTCCACACAAGTTGTGGAATACATTAACAATGTCGGACAATCATGTACTAAGCTGTCCATATCTGAACAAAATGCAACATGGTCATATCTGCACAACTGACCCTCAACCAGTCTGGTGTGCTCACTATAAACATTACAAGCAGTGATAGGACTGAAACCGATTATACTGTCCACCACAGTGAAAGTTTTGCACCAGTACACTATACAACAATACAACTGTTTGGTCAGCAGGAAAGGATGCTGACAATTGTATGCAAACTATCCCATGGCGACCCTGCAGGCACAGCATAATGCCTGTTAGGTTCAGACACACAGCAGTTGGGCAGTAAGAACACAACCTGATGTCCAACACTCAACTGTACATGTGATATATAGATGGAGTCCACAGACAAACAGAAATGTGGTGGTCCACAGATCCAAACATAAGGAAAGGTCACACTGGGCATGCTCGCACACTTAGATAAATGAGATGTGGCAGTCAAGAAGCCATACAGACTGTGAACTGGGCATGCTCACACACTTAGGCCATGTCACAGTTCAGCAGGTGCACACACATATCTGGCATTTCTATGTGTTAACACAGGAACCTCCCACAATACAGACATCTGCCCAGTGCACACAGTGAAGTTACAACAGAGACATAAGTAAAGTACTGGATCCCACTCATATGCAAACATCTCCCACAGTACACACGTTGTTTACAGAGATAGGGAAGGCTATGGCAATAAAGACCCACAAACAGTATATGAGCAACAGATACGTGCATCTGACAGGTAAACATATGGCCGTAGAGTGCAATACCTGACCGTTGTCCCTAGGGAATACAGAAGGCTATCCAGAATGTATTTGGCGTCTGTCTCCACATTACAGTAGGCCACTGTGCCTGTGCAAAGTTAATGCATAGATATGCTCTCCCCCTTACTAATGGATAGTAACAGATGTACATACCTCTTCATCCATAATGATGTCAGCACACTATACATATGTCAGGAGCAGAAATTGTACCCAGTAATGTGAATAGCGCGCTCCGCTACTGCGTTTCTAACAAGTGTCATAACATAGCTAGGTAGGGGTTTGAATCCTGCAAGTGCCCAGTGTGTGTGTGACTGTGTATGGGGGAGTATTGTGTGCAATTCCATGTGTATGAGAAATGTCCCTTTCGGCAACTTTTACTACACAAAACATGCTTCATATTCCACTGTCGAAACACTGATGATGTCAGCACCCTATAAGTACAGCAGGAGAAAGCAATCCCCCCAGTAATGCAAATAGCGCGCTCTGCTAATGCGTCTCTCACTAGTGTCATAACATAGTTAGGTAGGGGTTTGAATCCTGCAAGTGCCCAGTGTGTGTGTGTGACTGTGTATGGGGGAGCAGTGTGTGCAATTCCATGTGTATGAGAAATGTCCCTTTTGGCAACTTTTACTACACAAAACATGCTGCATATTCCACTGTCTAAACACTGATGATGTCAGCACCCTATAAGTACAGCAGGAGAAAGCAATCCCCCCCCCCAGTAATGCAAATAGCGCACTCTGATAATGTGTCTCTCACTAGTGTCATAACATAGTTAAGTAGGGGTTTGAATCCTGCAATTGCCCAGTGTGTGTGTGACTGTGTATGGGGGAGTAGTGTGTGCAATTCCATGTGTATAAGAAATGTCCCTTTTGGCAACTTTTACTACACAACACATGCTGCATATTCCACTGTCTAAACACTGATGATATCAGCACCCTATAAGTACAGCAGGAGAAAGCAATCCCCCCAGTAATGCAAATAGCATGCTCTGCTAATGCGACTCTCACAAGTGATCTAACATAGTTAGGTAGGGGTTTGTATCCTACAAATGCCATGTGTAATTTTGTCACACAGTTTGTCCATGTGTGTGGGGTGTTGTTCCCAATATTGCACGACATACATTATATCAGTAATGTCAATGCACACATGATGTATGTGTGTGCCATCTACACATATGTACCTGTGAACTGCAAGAGTTCCCATGTCCGAAGCCTGCCTCATGTGAATACATGGAATATACATCAGACAACTGTATGACTGGGGTGTTCTGTGCAGGGGCTGCATGTGGTATGTGACTATACAGTGTGGGTTGTAGATGGTGTCATCCCACCAGCGAGGGATACATGATTGGTCTGGAGCATATAGTCCACATGTTGGTGATGAACAGGTGCAGCATGTTGTCACCACTTGTGGGAGTGGTAACAAGTTGTTCCATAGCAATGCAGGGAATGAATGATAAGACACCTTCAGATAGGGTCTTGCAGCTAGAATAATGCTCACACTGTATGTTTGGGTAGTTGCAGTACAACCATATAATGGTGTGTGTAGAGACTGTCATATTCCCAGTGTTGTCTGGAAGGCCAACTGGGTTTCCTGGGTATGGGAGTGTGGTGTGTGCCAGGCTATGAACCTGAAGGCAGTCTAACCCACTGTGTGTTGCACATGGAGAGGCTCTGATGCTTTGTGCAGTGCCACCAACCTGGGGGTGTGTGTATCTGAGGTGCCTTTGGATACATCCCCCCTGTTCTGTTTTGGTGCATGTGTAGGGGATGACAAGCATGGTATCAGGAATGACCTGGCACTGATGGTGTGCACCTGGGAGCCTTGTACCAGGAGTCTGTTACTGCACAGATATTGCTGTACCCCATGCTAAGGACAGTTTCCATTGCATGCATCTTGAGGTTTACACTGCTGCTGTTGAGTAGCATTGCTATTAGTGTTCCATCCCGTGTGCTACCTGTGTAGGTGGCTATGTAATGTTAGCCTTGCATACAAAGGCAGTATGTGTGTAGCAACAGCCTCTGCCAATATACAACAGCCCATGGGTGACAGGTGCAAGCTGTCCCAAGCAAAGCAATGTGGCATGTCCAGCATGTAATCCCACACTGACAGGCATTGGATTTCCTTTGGATGTCACTGAAAGATACATTAAGTGCAGAAACCGATGAACCTGTCTACATATTGTGGCAGCATTCATGGTGAGGGTGAGATGCTACCCAAAGCCAGGGTCATACCAGCCTGTGCCACAACCTCAGAGAGCCCCTCCATGTCCCCTAACATGTAGTCCAGGGAGGTGCTTCAGAGGTCATACACACTGGCACAGACAATGACTGAGTCATACTGCTACATGCCTTGGAGTGACTGCTTTGCTTGTGTTATGTGGTAGATCATAGTGCCCGACGGGCAGCTCAGCGTGACCGTCACCTTGTTCAGCCTGGGAGCAGGACCACCTCATACAACCATAGCAGGTGTGTTGTCTAGACGTATGGCCTGACACTGTTTGGCAGACAGGCTTTGTGAGCTATGTGTCGCATGTGCTCTGCTCTGGCATAATGTTTGCTTGTGTGTCTGCTTTGCAGGTGTCAGCTGCTCAGGCAGGATGCTATTCTGAGAGCCCAATAATGTACCTGTGTGTGTCTGTGTTTGGATTGTGGTCGTGGCAGGTCTATGGGAGACTGGTACTGTATTCACTGTAGTATCCCACTCCACCTGAAAGGGAATGCCAGTGCTGTGTAAACAGAGCTTAGCCCCCAGTTTGGCTATGTGGTTGCATCTCTCACGTGTTATACATGTATGAGAAGGGGAGAGGGTTGTCTGTGTACATGAGGCAGCTGTAACATTGCCACATGACTCACAGATTCACCAACTGGACCTGAGAGTAGATCGACAGGTGACCTTTGCACATGCTACCATAGCATTGTGACTCCCACACTAAGTAACGACACATAGGGCCAATGGGGAACAAGGTACTCAAGGTGACTATGTGAGGATGTAGTGCTCTTGAATTGTTAGTGCTGGCATATATGAATGCTGTCTTGAGCAAATGTGAGGTACGTCATATGCAATGTGTTACAGGCAAGCTACATGCAAACAGGACAAACAGTGACATTCTGTCAAGTGACACATGGACATCAGTACAGTAAGCAACACAGATGTCACTAGGGATCCACAGAGGCACTGTATATCCGCACCACAGGTGGAATCAGTGTTTCAGGAACATAACAGGCAAACATGCATACAAACAAAGATACAGTCAGCAGGCCTGTATGTAGACTATGCTACAACAAACAAGGTGTACGACTTCCAGTATGTAACAGTGCATATATGCAGGCACTCTAAGCCAGTACCCAGACATTCCCAGGTCAGACGGGCTGGGTCCAGCCGCAACCCCCACAAGTGTATAGACCACGTACCTTCGTAATGTTGAATAACTGGCCTGATACCCAAGTGCTCATACCTGTAATAATACACATGCCAAATAACAGACACTGAGCCCTCACTCAGCAGTTCCAGACGTAGTATGATGTATGCTACCTGTCCTGGCACCACAGTATCCTTGACATCTATGGACACTCTCCCTCCTGTCATAGTTAGTTCTGAGTTTTGGTGCTGTTATGCATGGTATGAGGTGTGACCTTGTAGTGCTAGTGTGCTCTTGTGAGCCCTGAACCTGCTGTGTAGTACTGCACAGATATCAACATCCTGAAACATCTGCATTGCAGAGTCGTGTGTGGACAGCATGCAACTCGCAGTTGATATGGCCGTCATTGAGTATCAATATGTACATTGTTGTATCCCCTGTGCTACCTATGTAGGTGGCCATCCCTTCACAGCCTCACCACCAGTATGAAAAGATGTGCAGACAGAACACTGTGGTAATTAGTATGGGTGTACAAAACAATACAATGACATTCATACTGTAACTGCATCAGGCATGCTGGTATATACCCACAATGCTATAATTACACTGTACTGTTGTCAACATCATACTATTACAATATGTCTATGTAGTCACCCTGTGCATCAGCACCATGTTAACCTGTTCCTGCACCGATCTTACAGATTGCAGGAGGTGGCACAGTTTCATCATATGCACAGGGTGTGTACCTGGTATGCCTGAGTCTGCCACTGATACAACCAATTGATATGTCTGTGTGTGTGTGTGTGTTGGTGAGGGACAGCAGTACAAGATGGGGCAATGTTGATGCAGTGTGTGTGTGTGTGTATGCGGTAGCCCTAGGTGTTATCACTTTGCATGTGTGTATGAATGCACACAGTCCCACCTCATGGCTGCCATATACAGGTGTTTGTGGACAGCTGCAGACTGTACCTGCCAGGACATACAGATCACTGTCTGTGGCCACAGACACGGTACCTGTGTCTGGCAGGGGTGCTACGGACCGTATCAGGTACCAATCCAGACTGGGTACTGTCATCAGAAGCAGGTGTTCATTGACTGGAGATAGGTCCCTGTTGGGACTGTCCAGCACCACGTGCACGTGGTCTCCTGGGGCGGTCCGATGACAGCACAGACCCAGCATTGCTGGGGCTGCTGCTGGCACTATGTGAGCGGCCACGGCCCTGTTGTCATCTGTGACGGCTGCCAGCTGCTGCTGTTGCTGGCATACGGCCACGTCAACGCCTCAACCGTCCACCATTGCCCTGGCTCATGGACATATAGTTGTGGAACAGATCTAATGTGTCCCCCCAACGTCTGTCAATGACCTTGGTGAAGTTGCGATTGCAGCCACAACATCACGCATACTGTCACTCATGGCTGTGCGACATGCTCTCAGCTCCCTCAGACCCTGTCTGGTGTACTGTTCCATACGTGACTGTGCCTGCATTACAGCCCGAAACATAGCTGGGGTTGAAAGACCTCTGTGGGCACGTCTGACAGGGGCGGTATGCCCACGGATGCTCCCACGAGAACCCATGGACGTCTGCCTGTGTGGTACCGTGTCAGGGCCCTGGCCATGGCTGCAGTGTGGGGATGCATGTGCCACTGGTACCACATTACCCTGGTCAATGCCCACTGTATCCTGTCCATCACCTAGGGACATTGGTGACAAAGGATGTATTGGCAGGATGACTGTGCGCATTGATGGGGTCGACAGCTGTGTAGTGTCAATTGGCTGACCAATGATGGACCCTGGCACACCTACCTGTGCCATTACACAGGTATCATCATCACTATCCACAGCAGCTGATTCAGGTTCCCTGCTGCATGACACCAGAGCAGCACCAGAACCTGTGGGAGTAAGACAGGAAACACAGTTTACAATGTGTACACAATGCCATCACTGATGCACACATGCACACATGGGCACATGCACACATGCACACATGGGCACATGCACACATGCACACATGCACACATGCACATATGGGCACATGCACACATGCACACATGCACACATGCGCACATGGGCACATGGGCATATGCACACATGCACACATGCACACATGGGCAGATGCACACATGCACACATGCACACACCTCAGTATATGAGATATCAACCCACAGACACAAACACACCTGCAATCAAACACATAGCACTACTGCTTCAGCCTATTATTACTATTAGTATACAGAGAAGTGAAGGTAATGGTATTACACACTCACCAGCATGGATAGGCTGCCTTGCTGTTACACCAGAGGGACCTGTGGAAAAGAGACATTTATCGTCAGTGGGCACAACTGTGCCATTGATACTGTGGGCATGTTACTGTTCAGTAGTGCAACAGTTAGCTTCCACAGGTGTACTGCAAATAATGAGGTTATCACTAATGCACAATAATTACCAAGATAACAGCTACAAATCGAGGACACACCCCACACATGCATAACCTAACAGTGTACAGAATACACATGGCATGTTACCTGCACGCTCTGTGTCCAGCTGCTGTGTGGCTCCAGCCTCCATCATTACACATGTATGCTGTTGTTGTTGCTGCTGTGATGGAGCCACAACACTCAGGGGTAGTCCCTCCAGTCTGGTGAGGGGGGGATGTCTAGCCACCCCACCACCTGTGGCAGGCTGCTGCCTGTGGATATCTGACGCATGCTGATGGACATTTCTAATTAAATCACTGCAGTGATGGCGTACCTGCTCATATGTCCGGTTATGTGTGCCTATGCCATTTACCCGACGGACCAGGTCTTGCCACAGTGCAGCCCTCTCGTGTTGGTTCTGGCTGGTGCGGGAAAAGAGTACAGCGAAATTCCGCACCAGGCTCTGGTGTATCTCCTCCTCTTCTGCAGTGGAGTAGACTGGGTTCCGCTGGTGAACCATGTCCCTGAAAAGGAGAAGGGAAATATGTCAGCAATATCTGTCAGCAGACTATAGCACACATAATACACATTATACTTGACTGCAGTGATATAACTTAGGCACCATATATAGCATCTGTCTGTCTATTGGGGGATACACATTTACATGACCAGATATCAGTGCTCATCCGACAACTGTGCAACAGTACCTGGCACACTCTATACAACAGACTAGTATACTGCAGCAGTCAACGCACTGTTTCAGGTACAATACGCAACCTCACACTGGGGGTTTGAATCAATGTACTGTATGGAGAACATTATCAGCTCATGCACTGCACACAATGCACGTTACATATTTCACTGGTACTGCACACTACTCTTACTTGCCATGACCCTACTTACACCACAGTGACATACAGGGTAACACAGCACAACATATGGCAATGTAGTATGTGTTGATCGCAATACCCCACACACCTGTCTCTGGCCTCACACCAAGGACACACACTACCATGACAGACAGAAAGTCATGGTGAGCAATCACACCAGTACACAACATGCACCCAGTCACTAGCACACTCATTCCACCTCACATATTCCGTTTGCAATGTGTTAATAGGTGTGCAGTGCATCCTAGGTAGGTAGTGTGCTTTTGGCCCTGGGCCTACAGCAGCATACTGTTATGCTACCCTGCCCCTTGTGACACATGTGTTATGATCGTACCTGCTCCTTACAAACAGTTACACAGGGTGACTCATATGGCATATTACCTATCAGCATAACATTCAGCAGGGGTATGTCTGACATCTACTCATGGGGAGGCTTGCTTCTTAATTCTGTGTGGTCTACAACAGGGTATGTCATACCTGTGGGTAGGGTCCCGTACCTCCACCATGTGCTCTATACTGCAGTGACAAGGACGACAGACATAGGTAATTTGTGTTGTGGATGTTGGAGGTGTTACCAAAGCTGGGAGACAACTGTCATGAGTGTGACCGAACTATGTATATCCAGCAGTGGTAACCTCTATGTAGGTAGTCTGTGTGCGCTCTGTGGTGTTTGAGTGCATTGACACAGTTACTTGCATATGTCTGTGTCCTTCACCATATCTGTAGCTGTCATGGGAGGTACATACTGTGTAGGACATTGTGGGGTGTGGAGGGGTACAGTGACCTACATGTCCATAGCTGACACACCATGCCCGCTGACACATTCCATGTACAGGTATTACAGGACTAGTGTGCCACTGTGTGTATCGATGTGGAGCCTATTGTACACTTGTTGACCCTGTTCCCCCCTGACACATGCAGTGGTGGGCAGGCATGTACATATGTGGTGGTTACTGGTGTCAGTGTTTTTGAATGGGGTATGGTACTCCAGTATCCACACTGGTGTTCACTCCATACCTGTGACACCAGGCACCTGTAGCAAGACATCTGCACACATGTGCCTCACACAGTCTATATATGTATATATATATATGTATATATATGTATTGATATATTTATATCTGTGTATGGATATATATCTGTTTGTATATATGTATATATCATATGTATATCTAGATGTAGATATATACATATAGATGTGGGGAGAGAGGGGGAGAGAGTGAGAAAGAGACACAGGGTGAGTGTGAGTGTGAGGGGGTGGGACAGAGAGTGAGAAATAGTCATATACAGACATATCTGTTGTCAGTCAGATCTATCTGTATATGTGTAAGTCTCTACAGATATCTATATATGTATGTGTGTATTACATATATCTGTACATACATATTCTAGCAATCTCGATGTCTGTGCAGTATGTGAGAACCTGGTTCAAGGCTCCTGAGAGCACAGCAGAGGTACCAGGCTATACCCCGTATCATGCATTTTGGCCCCAGGACTCGGGACAAAATGAAAAGGGAGGGGGTGTGTCCATATTCATGGAAGACACACACACCTCCAGGTTAGTGGCAACACATGAAGCATCACAGACCATCCAGGTGCAGATAACCATAGGCAAACCTGCTATACAACTGGTAGCATGTTACAGACCACCCTCCCGATCTCAGGGACCACAGTCGGCCTTCCTGTAGACATTGGAGGATATGAATGTCCCACCACACACCATAATATTGGGATAGTACGACTACCCTAACATACACTGGGTGCATTATTCTACCCCAAACACCCTAGCCCAAAGGTTCCCGGTATTCACTATGTCAAATGCAATGGAACAGCTAGTCACCTCTCCCACAACAGGAGATAATATACTAGACCTGATCATCACAAACATGGGGACAATGTGCTACACACTGGAAGTATACCCCTCACTAGTCACATCTGACCACAGACTAATCACCCTGGATATACATATCCCACCTCCCCCACAAAACAACAGACTACAGTGGGAAACCTCTCACATGCCGACTTTACACATCTTATAACTGAGTTGGTATCCTTAATGCCCACTGGGCCAGTGTAATCCACTTCCCACAATGCAGACACCATCACATATGCTTCTACAGACATCTCCAAGAATGCATGGATCATGCAATCACAAATGGAACCATGACCCTCTCCAGCAAGGGCAGGCGTCCTGTCTGGTGCACCCCAGCATTGAACAACTTGTATAACAACAGATGGTAGCTACTGCATGGCAGAGCATACTTCCATAGAGCTACGGCATCTCTCATCAGCAGTAGTAGAAAGATAGGTTTTGTCGTACAAACATGCAAGACCAACAATGAGAGGGACATCGCTATGGTCACTACAGATAACCACAAGGCCTTCCTCTGCTATGTTACACACCTGGGTGGGAACCCTCAGTTGTGTTCACAGTTCACAGCGACATACGCTACACTGAACACACAGATAATGCCAACAGTCTGGCAGACAGGTTCAGTGCAGGTTTCTACACTCCCTCACCCACACATGTGGAATTACTTATCCCAGCTGACTGTAACCTCCCTGTCATCTCAGATGTCCAGCTGGGAACCACCCTCAGTGGAGCTGTAAACACAGCAGCAATGGGACCCAACAGTATTGCAGGTTGCATGCTACGTGAACTGCAAGAGAAGCTACACATGCACATTACATGCTATTCAGCCATAGCCTTACTACAGCATATGTACCTGGACACTGGCATACAGCAACAGTAGTCCCACTCCACACAGGAGGCACCTCTACAGACCCTGGTAATTACCGCCCCATAAGCTTAACCAGCCTGGTCTGCAACACTATGGAAAGGATCATTATGGTACCCATACACAGAGACATTGGGGACTTAGACACTTGATCCCACCTGGTTTGGCTTTGTAGAGGGCAGATCCTGCCTTATGAACCTGGTTGACCTTTTCAAATCAGTCACTATAGCCATTGCTGAGGGCATAGCGGTCCATACAGCCTACCTGGACTTGCCTACAGCATTCGACACAATACCGCACTCTGCCATCATAGACATGATCAACAGCTAACATGTAAATACATATGTCACATGATGGGTTGCAAACCAGCTAACGGATAGAAACCCTATAGTCAACCTCACTGGTGCCATGTCAGACTCAGAGCCAGTCACATGTGGTGTCCCACAGGGCTCTGTCCTGGGACTACTCATGTTCAGCATATCATTCTCAGATGTGGAAGCAGACATGGGAGGGTAGTGGCTGATAATGTTCAAAGATGACTGCATACTAGGCGCCATAGGCAATACACCTGCTGACACATACATCCTACTGAGAGGCCTCACGGACACCAACAACTGGTGGCAGAGTCATGGCCTGACACTGCATGCCACGTAATGTATACTCATACCCTTTTGGACGGACAAGGTACCTACATATTATCACATAGACAATAACCCACTGAGTACAGACAAAGTAATTGGAGACCTGGTGACACTGTGCAATGCTGACCTCTCATTTGACACCCACGTTGCCGAAGTGGTTGGATGAACTTCCCACCTTGCCCACCTTATCATGAAGGGATTCACATCCACATCAAAAGGGGTCATTGTACCCTTATACTCCTCCCTTATCAGGCCCATGACTGTGTACTATGCCCCATTTGGTATGTACCTCACCTGGCACTTGAAACAGCTAGGGGGACCCCATGAATACATCACCAGGTGGATCAAGGGTCTGCAACAACTGTCATATGCTGCCAGACTAACGTAACTCATGCTCTATTCCATAGCATACTGCCTACGTAGGGGTGATCTGTGCCTGATGTAGTAGGCCATGTCCAATCTGGTAGTGATGGACATGTTCCACCTCATACAATCCAAATCCATCAGAAGCACGACAGCTACGGATTTAAACCTCAGCACACATATGAATAGGACATACTGTAGGGACAGATCCATCACTAAGAGGCTTCCCATACTGTGGAACAGGATCCCAGTTCATGTTAGGCAGAGACCCTCACTGACACTCTTCATGAGCATTCTTGACAAGTGGATGGGAGATCACAGGTTTACAGTAGGGGTCTTCTCTGTGTCACTACTAGACAGAGGCACAGTACACTAATGCTATTATGTAGGGGGGTCTTCACTGTGTCACTACTATACAGAGGCGCAGGTTTCTAAATCTATTCTATACACTGTCTGCAGATAGTCTAGTACTAAACTATGCCACTGTGAAACTATATCTGTCTATGTATTTCTACATCCCTCTCTATCTATGTATACACATATGCATATTATATATATATATATATATATATATATATATATATATATATATATACATATCTCGATATACATATATATATATATATATATATATATATATATATATATATATATATATATATACTCCTTTTTAGGTCCACATATGTATACACACAGTAACGTACTGCTGAACACCCATTACTGTACCACCTACTTGTACATTGCACTACAACCTACATTGCTATGTGCACATAGCTACCATCACATACATATGTATGTGAAGCCTTCAGTGACAGTGTCAGTATGTCCCCGTCCCTATGCACATCCTCATATACATAGATACAGACCAATAACACATCCGGAGGGTTCACAGTATGTAGAGTATTATAGTAGTACTTTACATTACCTGTGTTTGTTGCAGCTGTTTGTGTAGGCTTGCAGTTGCTTGGCCTGCTGTCTGCCTCTTTGCCTTGATGTTTCCAGTTTATTTCTTTCTCTTTCTTTCTTTCTTTCTTTCTGTCTTTCTTTCTTTCTTTTTTTTTTTTTTTTGTTTTCTCTCTTTCTCCCTCTCTCTCTCTACCTCCAGCGGGTGCAATGACAGTATTGCATGTGTGGACTGGGAGTACAGGATGCTTTTGTAGGTATCTGCACATGTCCATGTGATGGCCTCTGCATCAATTGTTAGCCAGCATTTACTAATTGCATGCAGCCTGTTGTTAGTGATTGCAGTTCTCACTGTGATTACAGGCCTGTGCTATAAAAAGGACTGTTAGGTAGGCGTAGCCCTTTCAGATTATCAGGGTGGGAACCATGCTGGTTTGCTGTGGACACTGTTCTGTGAGTGTAAGGGTTGGTATGTCTCTCATATTTCAGGCTGTGTTGTAGACACTGCAATGCATGTTGCTCTGTAAGCTACTGTTAGTACATTTGGTAAGGTGTCAGTGGGGCACAGTTGACATTTGTTTTCACATCATGGACATCCCTGTAACTGAATCACAGTTGCTATGTCTGAACTCTTAACTATTCAACTATGGCTGTGTTTATCCTGCTCTGAGTATGTGTGTGGCTTGCCAGATGCTACTGTGACATTATTACCTAGTAGCTACCAACTAGCATGACTGTTTCTCAGCACACAGTACTATTTTACAAATCCACTAGATTTGACAGTAAATATACATGACATGCTTTGTGTACTAGACTTGTATATTCCCTTTAAATTAATTCCTACTATTTTATGATATATTTCTTTCAGCACAATGTTCTTGTATAGTACTCATGGCTTGGTGGTAAGTCATGCAGACTAGTGTTTCCAAGGTCCTGGGTTCGAGACTGAGAGAGGTATTTTATTTTGCTGCTGAGAAAACTGCAGGCCTTGTTATTCAGAATGACTAAGGCACTTTTAAGCAGTTGTAAGCGGGTTAGTGCTGGTTTGCGCGGAGGTCATGCATGTGCACTGCCGCTTAGCTTTGCGCACACACGCTTAGCTAAGTGCACAGAAGCGCACACCTGCTTACTACTGCTTAAAAGTGCTTACTCTTGTGCACACCCGCGCTATTTTCTTTGAAAGAAAAGAAAATGGGGAGATAGGAAAGTGGTGAAAAAGGGGTCACAAAGAGGGTAGGACAGTAGGGAAACAAGCTCGGGTTTTGCAGGAGGGATGTAGGTAAGGCCCATAGCTGCCCATTTCTTCGTCAGCAACAGCTGTGCATATGTTTGTAATTTGGTGTGACATTTGAAACCTTCCACCCCTGAGAGAGGAGTAAGGACAACAATAATACTTGTTGTACAGACAAATGTAATTGACAGTTTACATGTCCAGCAGACGTGTGCAAAATGGGCAGCTATGTATGGGGCATATTTTTTTTGTGGATACAGAGTGCCCTTTTTTTTTTTTTTTTTTTTTCAGGTGAGAGTGGTATGTCAGGTACAGGAAGTTGGTATAGCTGCGGAGGTAGGTTGGGGAGGTTAATAGACAAGACAAACAAGACGCATACAGGGGTGGTATATGACACATATGGGGGGGTTACACAATTGACGGGGACGGATGTTTGGATATCTCGAGCCCATGAGCCCACAGATGGCAACAGTGGAACTGAGATCCTCACCCATGGGCAGTTGCCACTGTGCCTTCACTGCCCAGGACGGGGCTGTGCTGGGGGCTGTGTAGGCTGGGCAGCAGGCACGCCCGTGAGTTGTGCCACCCGTGCCTCAAGCTGGTGTAGGGGCCCAAGCACAGCGTGCCGGATCTCCCTACGCACCACAGTCTGGACACTATGGAGGGTGAGTGGATGTTCTCCTCCGGCCACGCTTGCAGAGAGGGGACGAGCCCCATCCCCTGCAGCGCTTCCACCCGCAGGTGGCACAGGGCCACCGGAGGAGGGTCTGGCCTGGGCACTACTGCCAGGTGCACTCGCCAGCTGAGGTGGGAGAGGTGGGTCCGCTGGAACCCGCCTTCCCTGTCGTCCTATGTTTTACATTATGTTATGACAGTTTGGGTTAGTAACATACAATACCATTCACAATTAGTTGTAACAGCATGCATTAGTATTCCCATTAACCAAACACCCATAAATTCAAGCCATTGAACAGCAAGCATAACACATGCATAATTTGAACAGCAATACACAATCCAACAACATGCAGGGTTGATTGATGGCAACAGGCCATCAGGTTTGGATGTATGAACAGGGCAGATGCATCAACGTACATGCAAATATGTATGAACCAACAGGACAAATGTCCAGGGTGTTAATTGTGATTGCACATACCAATTTCACGTGGAATGGATTATTTGTGGTTATAGGGTAGGGTGAAGAAATATTTAATTAACAACTTCAAATACCAATACATATGCTGTACATTTCTACTAGCTGCAGATATATACATACTACAGTTCTGCCTACAGTTTCCTATGTGATAACTACTTCAGGTTGGTGATAGGAATGTTACTGCTACATCAATATACATTTCATTTTTATTCATACACATTCATATCTGGCTCTGTTCAGCTACATCATCCTGCTACATTTGCTTTATATAGCTATAGACAACTGCGGATGTTTGGTATTTCAGACAACCATACTATCTGCATATTGCAGACTGAGAGCAACATATCCAGATTTTGGGACACACATTCCAGCTGCAGTACTGTTTTCAACACATGTTGCTGTTTGGTTCTGCCTGTCACATTCATTTCATTCTGCACTGACTGCAGTATACTTTATTCATGAGTTATTACTACTTTATTGGTGGATTCATACCTCTTTCTCACACTCTCTCACTTGTTTTATTTTTACAACTCAGGATGGTACTTAATTCTAGGCTTTATTGACATGTTTTACCTGTAGTTATAACAATCCTTTCCAACAGTCTCACTTATGTCATGTTTCTGAATTTCAACAGGGATATATTTCATACGTGTTTTACTCAGCTTCTGCAGCTGTACTTTTCAGCCTGCTGCAGGTTATCTACTATTATATTACAGGTGGGACATCTTTATTTCAGACTTGTTTCATTTTTATGTTTGGATTAGAGGCTGCATCACACTTTTGTAATCAAGCAATACTTGCAAACCCTCTTACATTGTTACTTGCACATTTTATTAATTAGTGACTACACTGCACTCCTTTGCTAACCGTCATACTTATATATTTATTTACAGTTACAGGGAGAGAATTACTGACCTGCCTGGTGGCACAACCGCACCAGCCTATCGCCATAGGCTCGATGGTTCGCAGAACGGACACCTGCAGCCGTAATATAAATAAAGTAATATTGGAATACACATCTCCATAATATCAGCTACGTTAATTTCTTACATAAATAATTACATGTAACTTACTCAGTAGTGGGGCGTTGGGCATTTGCTGGGCCTCCTGGATCCAACGGTTCAGTTGGTCCTGCTTCCATCTCTTCAGGTCCGCATGGTGGTGACGGACCTGCTCACCAGTCCTTGGTATTCCTGTGGCACTGGTGAGATCATGTGCCAACCGGTCCCATGCCTCAGCCCTATATGCTCCCCACAGGACCTGGCCCTGCATGAGTTGGGCCTCATGATTATGGACGAGGAGCCAAACCATATATTTGGACTCCTCAATGCCCCACCTCTGTGCTCGGAAGCAACTACCCTCTCCTACACCTGACATCCTGGCTGCAAGTCGGTTCTACAATTGGTTATGCTGTGTATCTCGCCTATGGGGCTTATATATGCCGTTTTTCCCGCACTTATCTGTGATTGGCCATTTTGGAATTGTATCAGCTTCACAAAACCTGCTTTGTCATGCTCCTCTTTCTATTCATTCCTATATATATGCTATTACTGCATTTCTAAGTGCAACTGTCATGGCTTAGTGGTTCAGTACTTTGACTATGGTGCATGGTATCCTGGGTTCGAACTTGGCCATTGCTTTTTATATTTTATGACTGTCTACACAGGCTAGGAGGTGTGTCTGTGTAAAGGCAGTTTTGATACAGCTTACTCAACGTTGCCCGTCGGTTAGCTTGTTGGCGCGGTGCGCAGCTCCGTGCAAACGGATCACGCTGGTTTATGTGTGGTTTGGCTGTCAGCATGCATATTACGCTCAACTCAGCTATGGACACACAGTTTCAGTGTGTTAAAATGCTGCTCAACCCCGGGCACTCATTTTACACCTATTAAACCACTGCTCACCTACGGGCACTCATTTTACACCTGTTGTAACACTGCTCACCTACGGGCACTCATTTTAAACCTGTTAAAACACTGCTCACCTACAGGCAGATATACTCACCTTGTTAGACTGTAGCTCAGCTATAGGCACATCTGACATTTTTTTTTTATTATCTCATATTTCTTCAAAATACATGGCCCATTTCATTACATTTTACATAAAATATAATTTTATATGTGTACATATATGTCAGGGACTTGTTTCCTGCTTATTTTACTAAAAATAAAAATTGATGTTGTGGGGGCTCGAACCATGACTGCCTCCTCTTCAGCCGACGTCTCTACCACTACGCTATTGCTTCTTGGCTTACTTTGCATATTTAGTTCTTATATGCTTTTCCACTGAGTATTCCAACAAATTACTGGAACCACCACGATGATGATAAAAACTGTTTTATTTCAATAAAAACAAGCGCTTTCACGCACTAACAAGTGCGCTTCTTCAGGTTATGATAGTTTTAAAAATGCATCAGTATATATACACAAACACACCCTATTTAATAAGCCAAATTGGCGGCAAAGGCCCAATTAATTATGCAAATTAGAAATAGTAGGAACTTTTGTTGTTAAGAACAGCAGTATACCAGCTTGACATCATGCACAAATTTATATATCGTATAAGCATACCATATAAAAATATATAAAAACAGAAATCAAATCTAATCAAAAATTATTATTAAAGCTATTAAGTAAAAACTCTTGAAACCCTAAGTATTTGATTAAATTGTATGGCATTCTTACTAGAAAGTAGATAACATCATACTGCACAATCACACTGCACAATCTACTAAGAGTGCTAACTAGAAAGATGAGTAAAGGAAAGAAGAAAAAAGAGAGAAAGATAAATAATAAAAAGGACAAAATAAAGAAAAAGTAGAAAAGAAAAGAGGAAGAAAGGGGAAGAAGGGAGGGAATAAGGGAAAGGGTTGAAGGGGTTGGTTTAAGGGTTTGTTTGGGGGGGGAAGGAGGGAGGGGGGGAAAGAGAGGGAAGGGAAAGTGAAGGGAATAGGGGAGGAAAGATGAGGAGGGAAGGGGGAAAGGAAAGAAGACACGAAGAAGGGAAGAGGGAAGGGAAAGAAGACACAAAGAGGGGGGGGGAAGGAAAATATATGTATAGAGGACAAAAGATACAGGTTAAAAATCATAACATTCCAGCCGAACAAATATACTTACTTACTCTAAAACCAACTCACTCATATGCAATAAATCATCATAAATATGTCATATAATATACACATGAAATAGCTAATATATATCACAGTTCTAACTAGAGAAGTAACATAATTTTATAAAAGAGCTGGTCTTATACTAACTGATGTATTAAGGCCAGGTTCTAAATGTGCCCTAAGTGTCAAGATCCATCTTAATTCATATAATTCAAGGGTTCCTAATATGTCACCTTCACGTTTGTTATGCTTTTCCACTGACTGCTAACTGTGGCTAAGCGCCGTACACGCACGCGCAAACGAGCACACTCACGGGCAAACATCTTTACAACTTATAAAAAAAAATATAAGATGTTCATTTATACATTTTATGTTCATAGTTTGTGGGGGCATGTGTTGTGTTGTGTTTATTCACATTTCCACGGACTCTGTCGTGGGCGTTTACTTTCGGGACTTTTACTCTTCTGGGGGCATGTCTGTTTGCAGGGCTCGCCCTACGGACATGCCCCCTACTGTCTTCCATGGACTGTGTTAGCCTTAGGTGTGATTCAGCATGCCCTCATGCATATGCATGACATGCTGACGTCACACCGTTTAACTGCAGCCTCCGTGTAAGCCTTGTAACTCTTACACGGAGGCTTCGTGAATCCTGCCCATCATCTGTTTGACTTTCTCTCTCTCTTACTCTGTCCTCTACTTGATACAGATTGAATACATTTGCTGTCCTCTTTCACTATAACTGTCAAATGGGGGCATAAATGAAAATGTATATTTTGCCTGCTATACTCTTCTCATCCTTTGATAACTAATGACAGCAGTACTTTGCTTGGTAATCCTGCCTACCCAGTTGTACACAAATGCTACTGTGAAGCAAACATACTTTCAACCATGATGGAGTTGACAACCAAGCTGTGTGAATGAGGTAGTTCTAATGAAAGTTCATATTTATTGTTCAGTTTTGTCTTGTGGTGGGAAAATTGAGACATTGTTCTATCTGGAAGTAGGAGGAAGTGAGTAATTATAGATAATGTGGTTAATCCAGGTGGCTGTCCTAGCATCTTCTCTTAACCCACAGACAAGACAATAGACACACACTCACACAAAGTTCATACTTTCCCAATGGCACTGTAACTACAGTATTAAAATGCAATTATCCCTTTCTCAACTAAAAACTAAACCTCTTGATATATTGACATTATAGGAATGATAGAAAGTTTAAGGCTACTGAGTTTTATGACCATTACCCCTTGCAGTTCCCATCTAAAACTTTACCTTCACCCCCACCCCAAGGAGAGCTATGGCAGTCAAGCCCGGGATAAATTTATGACCTCTCATCCAATTGTCCAGGTACCATTTGACAGAATTTAGTGTATCACACTGCTTTATCTGCATCAGGACTCTATGCCAAAGATGAGGGAGATGCTGAGTAATGAATTTGCCTCTCCACCATATTTAATGATCTGCTGAAGCAGTCTCAGATCATTTATTCTAGGATTTGTAAGACTGTTTGATTTGTGAAGGCACAAGAGATCCTGGACTACTGGGCCGCTAATTGTTCAGAAGGCAAGGCTCAGGTCTCTTCTGAGGAAAGAATAAGACAAAGAAAAGAGAAATAGTGTTTGTAGTCTCTTCTGGTAGCTTAGAAATATTAGGTCTGTGATCCTGTTGGTAAGGTATTGCTTGTCTAGTCAGGATGTAATACATGAGTCTTTGTGGGTTCTGTTCAAGCAGCTTTATTATGTGCAAACACATTACAATTGAAGCTTACTAACTTTAACTTAGGTAATTTATATGCAAACTAGCTACGTTCATTCTCACATGCTTAGTCTCTGGCTGCACTTTCAAAATGGCACTGGGTACATCATGTGCCTGCTATTTATATATGCACATCCATCACTTGCTATGCTTCTTAAAGATATATGAGCATTTGAATAATACGGAAGTATATGTGAAATGTGACAAAAAGGAATATGAACAAGCAATATTGAACTTTGAAAGAATGTTGGAAAACAGTGTTCGTTTAGGCTATTTCATGGAGAAAGATGTTGAGAATAAACTGTTAGATAGGAATAGTGAAAGAGATATCTTTTTTGCTTGCCAAAAGTGCATAAAAATATGGAAAATCCTCCGGGAAGGCCCATTATTTCTGCATGCAAATATTTTCTACATAATATCAGCTTGGTGTTGCATAAGATATTATTACCCTATGTACAGAAGTCTCCAGTATATATCCATGATAGTTTTGATTTTTTATCTAAGATTTCTACCATTAAATGGAATAACAAAAGATATTGGTTGGTTTTGGACGTTAAAAGCCTATACACGAGTATAGAACATAAGGATGGAATCCAAGCCATAAGATATTCTATGGGTGATAGTCCTTTTTGTTATTTTTTAATTGATTTAGTAAAGTTTAAAGAATAATTATTTTTATTTTAATAATGAGTTATATAGACAAAAACAGGGCAGCTTTTGCCCCCATGTACGTGAATATATTTTTATGACTTTTTTTGAGAATTCATGTTTATCCAGGTTAGAATTTGTGAAAAAATATGTTAAATTTTATTTTCATTATATTGATGATTTAATTTTTATTTGTGAGGATGGGTGGCTGGAAATAGAAAACTTTATATATAAATTACATGAAAATCCTTTTAAATTAAGTTTTGATGGTCTACAGAAAGGGAGAAAAGTTGTATTTTTAGATTTAGAGGGTAGGAAGGACAGAGAAATTGTAACGAATGTACACAGGAAATTTAGTGATGGAAGTCAATTTTTATGGGCTACAAGTTGTCATCCACCACACATTTTAAAGGCATTACCCTATGGGGAAATGTTGTGAATTTTTAGGTTGTATAATGATAAGGAAAACCTGAAAAGAGAGTTGGATGAAACTAAGAAGATGTTTAAAATAAGGGGAAATAACATATTGGATATACAGGAAGCTGAAAGTAGGGTATGGAAAGAATCAAAGAAGTTGAGACAAGTTAAGAAGAGTAGATGGATGATGGATACATATATGAATGAAAATAGATACAAAAAATAGAGCCTATATATTTTGTAACTAGTTATAATATTAGAAGTAAGGAGTTTAAAAATTTAATAGCACATTATTGGGAATATTTAAATACAGGATAAAGTGTTGGAAAGTGTTTTACCATATAGACCATTTTTCTCTTATAGTAGGGGAAAAAACTTGAAAGATATGGTTGTGCATGGCAATATTGTTATGCCAACGGCAGAACTGATTACAGTGCCCTATATTAAGGGAACAATGGCTTGTGGTGGTTGGCGGGTCTGTACACATATAGTATAAAGTTTTCAGTACATTAACAATATTAAGTTGAATCTAGGGGTGTGTTTTCATGCAGAAGTAAGGGGGTTATATATGTATTGAGGTGTCCCTGTCAAATGTATTATATAGGTGAAACAAAAAGAGAATTTCGTACAAGATGTTTGGAACACCTAAGGGACATAAAAAACTGCAAGGAATAAAAATGGTTGCAATGCATTTTAAAATGTTTCATAATAGCAATATTGATTTCATGAAATGCACTATTTTAGAACAAATTGATAGTATGAATATTAGTGAAGAATTGTTAAAACAGAAATTAATGTATAAAGAAACTGTTTATATTTTGAAATATGGTACAATGATTCAAAAAGCCCTGAATAATTATTTGAATTGGAAATGTATGCTTTAAGAAATATTTTATGAGATGATTGATAAATTGGTAGTAATTAAGAAGGTGTTATATAAGGATGGCTATTTTGTATGTGTTTTATTCCATGAAGGTGTTTTTACCGAGGTGCTAGAATAAAGGATTATATCAGTGGCTGTTTTCTGTGTTTGGAGTCCTACACATTGGTATCCTGTTGTATCCAGAAGGAGTGGAGAGGAGAGGTGTTGTTGAGAATACATTTGCTTTGGAGCCTGTGGAAATAATGCACTTGTCACTTGCAAGCATACTTGTGTGCCTTTCTGTAACTTCATGGATTTGACAAATCTTAATGGCTTTACTCAATGTTAAATCACTGTCACAAAGCAAAATCTTACATCAGCACTATTAATACCATGCACAAGCTTGTCCTTTATTAACTCATCTTTTAAGTCACCAAACCAACATGTTTTAGCTTTGTTTCTCAGGTCAGTAATCCAAGCTGCAGAAGTTTCCCATGGTTTCTGATCTTTTATATAAAACAAATCCTTTCTAATGTAATATTTGTCTGGGGGTTGCACATTTCCCTGAATTTGTGCTTCAAACACTCGGGGTCTTCCCTTTATTCAGCCTGTACAACAATATGATGATTTTCTCCTTCTCCCTCATATACTGCTGGTACATACACAAATGAATGCTCTCTTTCAATGGCCTCTGACCTAGCTAGGTTTAGCAAAATGAATGCCCTGGTGGGTTTATCTTTGTCAGAATAATCTGCTTGCATGAAAATGGCATACTCTTGCTCAACTATTCTCCAATTCCCTGCAATATTCTGATCAAATACAAGTGGTGAGGGTTTCTGAAATCCATCTGCCATATTAACACATACTAGTGAAGGGTTTTGCAAGTATGCACAAATACACACACATACAAATATGCCAGAAATTTATGACAGTATTTGTAACTTTGCCAAGTGGCACAACAAGCCTCTGAATAACTGAACTTTGTGAATTAAGTATCTTGGGCAATGTAACACTCTTGAAATTGCTGTACAGCAAATGTAATTTATCATCATTTTAAGAAACATTTCAAATAACTGAACTATGCAAATGAACTGGGCAGAAGAAGCTCGGAATAAGAAACATTTCGAAGTAACTGCAGTTTATGAATAAACAGTACATGGCTCAATAAAACCTCCCAAAATGGTGGTACTGTACTAGATTATTCTTTGTAGTGTAATGGTGGTACTCTGCGAATAAACACACACAGCACAAGAAACTTCTCGAAATGGCTGTACATTGACTGTACTTTATGAAATAGTTGCACTTTGCACACTGAATACATACACAGTAATAAACACATACTGTAAGCACTTTTACACACTTTGAGATACTGCAAATAACTCTAGTTATGCACTTGATACAATACAAAGTCATAGTTATGTCAAAACACAGCAGTTTGCCAAAAACATGCAGTCACCTTGCTTTATTGATGCTTAATGTGCCCTTTGTACCCTTATTATATTTGTTTTGCTCATTTAATCCCTTTTCATGCCCATTGTACTTTTATTGTGCTTGTTTCACTCTAAATGGTGGTGATTTGCTTTAAATACACTCATTTTGCTTTAAACATACTTGTTTTGCTTTAAACATACTCATTTTATCAAATATCTTAATCTTAAATATTTTGCTTAATTAATAAACCTGTTGTGATGTCGCTTGTTTAATAATGTGGTTTGTGCCCTTGTAATGCTCTGTTTTACCTTTTTTATAAAGTAAACTGTTTGTGCAAGTTTTCATTACCTTTATTCTTTTCTGGCTCTTTTTCATGCTCGTTTCTCTTAGTTTACCTACACTGTTATCTCTGCACCTCGTGGCTCCCAGTATCAATCTCTTGAATCCCACTTCTGACACCATGTCGCTCATCTAGTCTGGATGCAACAGATTAGTCTTTGTGGGTTCTGTTCAACCAGCTTTATTATGTACAAACACATTACAATTGAAGCTTACTAACTTTAACTTAGGTAACTTATATGCAAACTAGCTACATTCATTCTCACATGCTTACTCTCTGGTTGCACTTTCAAAATGGCACTGAGTACAGTATGTGCCTGCTATTTATATATGCATGTCCATCACTTACTATGCTTCTTAAAGACACATCACACACTCTGCTCTACATTAGGAATCTCTGGAGTCTTTCCAACTGTTTGATATGTCTGGTGAGGTACATCCCAAAGGGGGCCCTGTATTCTAGAAATTGTCTGAATATTTCCTTGGGCACCAAGTAAAATAACTTTCTGACAACTTTTGCTATATGGTGATCAAAGAAGAGGGAATCATTAACTACATTTTAATTTTGAAATAGGGGTGTTGTTAGTGCTATATGCTGGCGATTGTTTTCCTGCCAAATGCAAAAATGTTGCATTTTTTAGCATTTAATTTAAGCCCACGTTCAATACAGCAAGCATTTATTAGCATACATTCTTGCTGAATGACTTTTGTGTCTAAGGGGGGTTTCACAATGACTCCCAGCTTGTAGTCATTCTGAAGCTTGGTCAGCTATACATCTTGGTTATTAGTTTGTAGGTCAGAGAAGTAAGTAGTGAACAAATGCTGTCCCAGCACTGAGCCTTGCAAGACACCAGTGGTTATCTTTATACTTTTATACACGCACTGTATGGTTTCTGTCTCTTTTAGCCAGTTTGCTATCTATCTTACTATATTAGGGTCTGTTTGCAACATATTTAGTTTATTAATTGTGCTAGCATAGTGGGTGGTGTCAAATGCCTTGGTCAAATCAAAGTAGGCCATGTGTACAATATGACCACTGTCAACAGCTTGTATTAACTTTTTGAAAAGGTTCACTAGATGCATTAAACAGGGTGGACTTTTTACAAAGTCAAATTTCTGAAGGTCAAGCCTGGTGAGGTTTGAAATGCCTGTGTTAATCAAGTGTGTTATAATGTGTTTCATGACCTTAAAAAGGAGACTGATCAGGATGATGGGTCTATAGTTTCTGGGTGCTGGTAGTAGGACCACCTTTATGGGGTGGTATCACCAGTGCTGTATGCCATACTTCTGGTTCACAGCTTGTAGCCTGGCTCAGGTTAAATAGCTTATGGAGAGGTTCTGCCAGGACATGTTTAGTACTGTTTAACAAACATCCCAGTATATTATGTGGCCCCATGGGGGAAAGTGTCCTTATCTTGAAAAGCACTTTTAGTACATGGTCTTTTGTGATTATGGGGTGGGGGTAGAGATATGTGAATTGTAGGGCTTTGGATAGTCATTGTAAGAGTAAAATTTGCAATACATTTATTTGCTAATATATTGGCAGTTTCCACCAGATCTGAGTAGGTTTCGTCAATGAATTTGGTACATTGTTGAATGACGTTTTTTCGTTTTCTAACATAACTGAAGAAGGATTTATAATAGTCATTAGCTTCAGATACCAACTCAAGTTTGTGGGCTGCTTTAGTAAGATCTAATAGTCTTTTTTTAAATTCTTAGTCAATTTCTTAATATTTTCATTTACCTGGGAGTTTTTAGATTCACTGTATACTCTTAATACTTTTGTCCTTTTTATTGCAGATTTTATGTCAGTGGACACTCAGGGTGGTTTACTTTTAAAATGTCCATTGAATATGGATTTGGATGCAATTACCAATGCTAATACATGTATGCATGTGGATATAAAACTCCTTTATGAACCTATCTGCTGAGGCAATGTCTGGGGAGATGTAAGTAAATTTTAAGACGTCATCATAGAATATGAGCATACATATGCATCTGAAGTCTTTGAATTCAGATATATTGGCTTCAGAGAGATAAGCTAATTTGAGGAAACAGGTTACTAGCTTATGGTCTGACTTAGAGTGGGAGTTATTAGTGGAGTTGTGCATGATGATGCTACATTTGTAAGCACTAGGTTAAGAGTTGTTTGTCCTTTAGCTGGGCTACTAACACTATAGTTCATTGAGTTTTATTTCTTAAATCTATAAACTTCTGAGCATATCTTACATTGGAGGTGTTGATTACTTCAATCAGTTGTTGGGTACTTAAATCTACCAGAATAATGGAGTTCTTATTTATGTGGAGTTTGTGTATGATGATTAGAAACCTGAAATGACCATCAGGGGTCATGAAAAGTGTCCTGTAACAGGCAATAAGCTGATATTTGATTTTGGTCAGTGTGATGTGGAGTTTGATAGTTTCCATTTGTAAGTCTTTGGGAATCTGTCTAGAGGTGCGGTCTATATTAGAACATCGACTTTTTAAAACGCCGAATGTTCTAATATTGACCCCTATTCAGCTAATGCTGACAACATCGAACATGCAGAACAGCAATTTTTTTCCAAGGGAAAAAATCTGCTGTTCCAACACACATACACACAGCACAAACACACCAAACAAACAGCAATCCACACACATACACCTAAAATCCTACATCTAACCCTACACTAAACTGTACACACACCACTAGCTATCCACTTACTTTAACCCAAATCCTAACCCTAAGGTCCGTCACTATCGCACACTCACCTCACCCGCACCCTAACCCTAACTCACCTACCCCACCCTAACCCTCACATCCACACAATTGCACACTTACCTGACCCGTGTCCTAACCCTAACTCACCTACCCCATGCCCTAACCCTCACGTCCACACAATCGCGCACTTACCTGATCCCAACCCGTAACTTTCCACCACAGTGCTGAACATAGTGAAGCCACAGGAACGGCCAAATGAATTCCTTCTTTAGGAAGAAATTTGATGTTCTGCAGCTTTGCTATTTTCAGCATTCTCTGAATAGGGGTCGATATTACAACATTCAAAGTTGTGAAACTTCGATGTTCTAATATAGATCCCTAGAGGTGATATGGTCTCTGACAAATATGGACACACTACCACAATTGCCATTGGGTCTGAAGGTATGCTAGGTGTTCAACCATGTAAGGAGGAAGGGAGTGCTTTGTGGATAAGCCATGTTTCAGAGACTACATATATATATGGATGCTATCCAAATGCAGGACTACCTCCAGGTTAGGCAAATTGCTGTAGAGACTTCTGGCACTGAGCAGAACCACTTTAATTTGATCTGTTTTCTGCACTGATATTTTTGTTATGTTGAAATGTTCATCAGCTAAACTTTGCCTTAAAAGGCATTATGCAGGCAGCAAGGGCTTTAGCCAGTATTCAGAAGCCTTTGAACACAAGGTGCAGAACATCCCTTGCAATGCAAGTAGGACTTTCAAGCATTTCACTCCTTACTAACACATACTGGATCCCAAAAAGAATGGCATGAACTAGAACTAGAATAACAAGTACCTATGACTTGTTAAAGCCAATCTTTTTCTTTTCTTTGTACCTTGGTATCATTCATGGAGAAGGGATGATTCTGCTCAGTACCAAGGTCACGTCTGCATTACTGACATGCACTGAGAGCTCAGATATGTCTCTTTGCTTCTTCCTCAAGGATTTTTGCCACAAGTCATTTACCTCCATATGCGCAACCACCATGTTGTAGTTATACGTTCAAGGGTCTTAAGGACCCTTAAGATGTCTGAGATCCGGGTACCTAAAAGACATCTCACCATCACTCTGTCTTTCTCTAGCCTAGTGAGTGAGGAATCTAGGTGTCTCACTATGGAGGCAACAATCACTAAAACATTAGTTTCATGGAGTTGTCTGGTGTACTGCCATTTAGACTCTGTGCCTCACTGTCACTCTTTGTTAAATGTGATGTACTACCTGATGCTCTATTTGATATTGATTTTTGTTGAAACTTAATTCTTACTGGTCTGCTAAAGATTTCTCTGCAGTGTCAGCATGACATTACATTATGTATCACGGCTGATGTCTCAAAAACGGAGTAATTTGTATTTAGTCAGGAGTTCATTGTCTGTGCGCATAAGGCAGTTGGTATACTGCTTTGGGATATCTAGTGCTATGAAGCTGGCAACAGAGGGAAAACAAGAGGCGGACCTTCCATTTGGGCTTGTGTGAAGTAAAATGTGATCTAATTTACAGAAAGACACAGAGCTTAAATGAAACATAGATTTAAAGACTGTTTTGATAGATATCAGTTGAGAAGTGGATAGTGTAGTCATACATGACTATCTATTTAGCTGATTACGTTATTTGGGCTTATATGTGACTGTGATAAGCACATCTCGAGAACCTTGCAAAGGTAGTGTTGAGCTTATTTGCAGTGGTCGTGGAATATTTTGCACAAGGTAGTGCCTTTAGAGGGTGCTATGATGTCCTGTAGAAGATTTATTAAAAACATTCAGTTTTCTCTTTGAACTATATTAGAATAGCAGGATTGAAGCATTGTCTAGAAATAAAGACTGGTGTATAAAACTGTACCTGAGACAGCTGATCACCTGTCAGCTGACAAAAGAAGAGGAAAAAAATAGAGAAAGTATTCCTTACTTCATGGGAGGCAAAGCCTCTGGGACTTCATCCATATGCATGATTATTTGTTTATAACCAACTGCATGGCCATTAAATCAGTAAACCAGGAAAAACCTCCATATTTTGCTTTTTTTTTTTTTTTTTTTTTTTTTGTGATTTTTTTTTTTTCCTCTTGCCTAAAGTATGATCATCCATGCTTATTTTTAATGTAGCACATCATTACATTACTTTCACAATATTCTCCTACCCCTATAAAAATAGTTTTTTGAACTCAAGAACACTTTGAAATTATTTAGCATTGCATAGTTGGCATAAAAAAAAAAAAAACAATTGTATCCCCAATGACTAACTTAAGTACTGTGAAATGTATGAAAAATGTAAGCATCTTATCAACACAGCTGAAGCAGTTAAAAAATGGACTCCTTTCTTAAGAAGCCCAGGCAAGATTAACCTTCTCACAGGAAAATAAAACAATGACATCACCATTCTTTGCAGTGGAGAACCTTGCACAGAACCTAAAGTTTTAGTGGAAACGTTGTATAAATCTTTTATTCCTTTTGCAACTGATGTTTACTTTTACATAGATTTATTTCTTTTTTAATGCAATATAGTGGAAACATGAACTAAAATGTTTGCCTTTATAGTCTGCCTTGGAGTCGATGCTTACTTTTATAAACATTTCCTGTCCTCTCTGCAATTGCTTTGATTTCACTCTTTCTTTATCACTTTACCAAACCAACCTTCAACACACACATTCGTCAGACTGGTAAATCATCTTGGAATTCCAAGTGCAGGTTATTTTTTCCCTTTCGTTACAGCTTGTGTCACCACCTTACCTTTGGTCAACAACCCTTGCCAATGGTTATAATCTGTCTTTGAGGTTGAGGGCACCACGATTATCCCTTCAAAATTCAGATCTGTGGACTCATCTCCTATAGATGTTTCTTTCCTACCATCTATCGGAGAAAATAATTGAAAAAGTTCTACTTTCAAATCAAAATTACACCTTAACTTGACTCATGCAGACTTATTGTTGACATTTAATATGGGACCGTTAAGAATTATATCACCCCTTTTGGTTCCTATTTCCTTTAGAAGTATATCTTCCTATGAACACTGGTAAATGCAGACATAACCAAAAAACTTGGTGAATCTGTTAGATTTTATATCATTGCAATGGTTTATAGGATAAGAACAATATACTTAATATGTGCCTGTAAAGTGTCTCAAAAATCATTCCTGGAGCCTCTGATCAGTTCTACAACAAATTATTTAAAAGCCTACTTTTTGCAGGTGACTTAGACATATATATTTATAGTCACTATCTATCCAGTGTCAGATCCTTAGATGCGTATGATCAGAACTGTAGCTAAATTCAGTTCAAGAATAAGCAAGTTTACATCAACTTCTCTGTTTGAAGTACATGCCAAGCATGGTAACATCTCATAGGAATGGTTAGTCCCCTCAACAGTAGGCTTAGACGTTAAAATTATTAGTTAATTTAAATACCTTTCATTTGGTTAGACCAATGCCTGACATTCCCAGAAGATAGAAGGAAAGCTCCTGAAAATGTATTTATAATACTGCAAGCGTACCACTCAGACTTTCTAGCAGTACAGAGAAAATCATGCTGAGTGGGAGAATCTTAATTTCAGTCATACAATATGGACTGCTGCTTCCTTGTTCTTCTGATATTAATTAAAATGTACTATAAGTTATGTTCAAAATAAGGAGTAATTTATGATGTAAGACCCTGGGAGAGAACATCATCATTACATACAGCTTGCTGTCTTCCTATAGATTTTAGGAACACTCTTCTTATATACTTGTGATATACAAACTGCTGAACCTTTGGCACTTAGGTGGCTGCTAAAACTTTGATCTGTCCCAAGAACCCCTTTCTTATCTAGCATAAATTCAGGTTTCTTCCCATCCCACCTTACTCCCTGCAGGTTGGCAGCAAAGCATTCTCACCTATGCTTGTCAACTCTGGAAAGCATAATCCGCATTCTGTTGTACAGAATGTAAACTGAAGTAATTTATTACTTATCTCAAAACCCATCTTTCTAATATGTCACTGCAAATGGTATAGAGGCATTATATAGGTGAACTTTCTTTCATCGTAATCAGCAACAGTACTGTCTTTCAGCCAGAGCTCCATGTGCTCTTGCAAATCAGTTAACATCCACTCCCACCTTTGTTACTAATACTGTTGTAGAGTAATTATTTTTATCTTACTGTAAAGTTCCCAAGCATTGCTATTTCTTTATTTTTTTATTTGACAGGTGTATCTTTTTTTCACAGTCAAATTGAATCACAACAGTTAACAATGAAAATGTGACTGTGCATATACAGCAATATCAATTAATAAAGAAACAAAACTTAAACAAGCTTCATGGACCAACATAAAACTGAACAGTGTACTATGGTAGCACATATTGAAGTAGTCGCTATACGTATAAACATGGAACAGATGTGATGGCAAGATTGAATATTGCCAAAATAATGCTACTGTCACTAATGACAGGTAGGAAAGAAGCAATGAAATGGAAAGCCTTCCTACTCTAATTGTGCAAGCTAATGGTGTATATGTAAGATATTTAAGGCTAGTAATCACAACTAACTAGTTATTTTGTATGGACTGTCTTAGGGCATGTCCCAAAATATTTTGCTACAATGGTCCTACAGTAGGTGTAGAGAAACTGTCATGCTTTATTTCAGAGGAGGTCCAATTTATCAAGAAGGGTGAAGAGATCTGTGACATCAGATCCCTAAAAAATAAGCAAACTTGTCTAACCAAAACCTGTCAAGTGTACTGGATAATTCTGAACCTAGAGCTTCGATTTCCAAGAATAAAAGGGATTTCTGCTTTTCTGCTGTAATCTTCTAGTTCCTACAAAGATCTGAGGAGCCCATATCTGATGGACCTGCAGAAGGTTCATAGGTTCATAGGTAGATACTAGGCTATCTGCCCTAGGGCATTTATAAGCCTAGCCAGAGTGTATTGGCTTCCACCTCCCTATTAGATTAGCCTACTGTGCCTCTGTAAAGTAGGTCACAGAAGGTACCCTTTTAAGATTAGTTTACTGTGCCTCTGTCTAGCAGGGACACAGAAGAGATCCCAGGGGTGAATTTGCGATTTCCCATCCACGCGTTCAGATTTCGCTTGAAGAGGGTCAGCAAGGGGCTATGTCTAACATGAATTGGGATTCTATTCCAGAGTGAGGGGAGCCCCTGGGAAACAAATCTGTCCCTCCAGCATGTCCTATTTAATTTTGTACTGAGGTTTAAGTCCCTGGAGCGTGAGGCTCTAAGGGACTTGGATTTTTTGAGGTGGAGCATGTCCATTAATTCTGGGTTTGACATGGCTTTGTACATCAGGCATAGATCACCTCTGAGTAGGCGGTAAGCAACTGAGTAGAGCTGGAGAGTCTTTAGTCGAGCTGCATAGGACATCTGTTTGTAGCCCATGATCCTCTTGGTGAGGTACTTTTCGGGTCTCTCCAGTTGCTGCAGGTGTCAGGTAAGGTACATCCCAAAAGGGGCATTGTATTCAATTATGGGCCTGATGAGTGACAAGTAGAGGGGCACAATGACCTCTCTTGATCTAGATGCGAACCCTTTCGTGATAAGGTGGGCTATATAGAAGGTCTTTCTAACCACTTTGGCAACGTGATTATCAAAGGAGAGATTACTATCTACGTTGGTCCCCAAATCTCTAATTACTTCTTCCGTACTTAATGGATTACCACCTATGTGGTAATTTGTGGGCACCTTGTTTTTCCCAAAGGGGATGACTATGCACT
The DNA here is from genome assembly GCF_019279795.1 of Protopterus annectens. Lineage (NCBI taxonomy): Eukaryota > Metazoa > Chordata > Ceratodontiformes > Protopteridae > Protopterus > Protopterus annectens. The sequence continues at coordinate 375,993,945 of NC_056735.1, forward strand.
TTTTAGCATTTAGCTTGAGGACGTGGCTCTGGCACCAAGCATCCGTCTCTGTGACACCCTTTTGGAGGATGCTTGTGTCAGCTGGAGGTTCGATTATGGCCCCCAGTTTGCAGTCATCTGCAAACTTTGTCAGCCATAATCCTCCCATGTTAGCCTGAACCTCAGAGAAGTATATACCGAACAAGAGAGGTCCCAGGACTGAGCCCTGTGGGACACCACTTGTAACTGGTTTGGATTCGGACATGGCACCTGCGATTCTGACCATGTGGGTTCTATCTCTGAGCCAGTTTGCAACCCATCTTGTGATACAGGGGTTGATATTTAAGCTGGTAAGCTTATTTATGATGCCCGAGTGGGGTATTGTGTCGAAGGCTTTTGCGAGGTCCAGGTAGGCTGTGTGGACTACCTTACCCTCATCTATGGCTTTGGTAACTGTTTCAAAGAAATCAACTAGGTTTAAGAGGCAAGATCTACCCTTAACAAAGCCGAATTGGGTAGGGTCCAGTGTCTGGAGGCTCCCAATGTCTTTGTTTATGAGTTCCATGATAATACGCAACATAGCTTTACAGACCAGACTAGTCAGGCTTATGGGGCGATAGTTTCCATGGTCCGTTGTGGCACCACCTTTGTGGAGTGGGACCACTGTAGCTGTATGCCATTCTTTGGGTACATATCCTGTAGTAAGGCTAAGTTTGAACAGTGACTTAATGTGAGGGTTCAGTTCTTCTTGGAGCTCATGTAAGACACAGCCTGGGACACCGTCCAGTCCCATAGATGCTGTGTTTTTTGCTTTGGAGAGGGCAGCTTTCACCTGTGCATCTGTGATGTCAGGGAGGTTACATTCAGTTGGGATAGGCATTTGCTCCTTTAGGGGGGAGGGGGGAGAAGTTTGCGCTGAATCTGTCTGCCAGGATGTTGGCTATGTCTGTAGGTTCGGTATATTTTGTACCATTATGCAACAATTCAGAGCATATCTGGGAGTTTCCGCCCATGTTCCTGACATAACTAAAGAAGGTCTTGTGATTATCTTTAGTGTTTTGGGCAATTTTTCTTTCGAAGCTGGCCTTTGATGATTTTATGAGGGATCAAAGTTTCTTGCTAATACTGATCAGAGATGCCTTCCCTTTTTGGGATTTTGCTCTGTCATGTAGTAGCTTCCTCCTTCTGTTATATAGCTTATTTATGGCTGGGGTCCACCAGACTGGTCTCCTGTTTTTGGAGGAGTGAGTCTTGGTTTTATTTGGGATAGCACGATCCATGCATTCCTGCAGGTGCTCATAGAATGCATTTGTAAAGGATTCTGCGGATTGGGCTGTATTATCCTCTGGCCCAGGGGCTTTGAAGGATTCCACCTCAGTCTTCAGAAGTGCAAAGTTGGCTTTTGAGAAATTCTTTACAGTGATTTCCTTGGCTGGGGGTGGGGACGGGATATGGATGTCCAGGGAAATTTGTTTATGGTCTGATCTTACCAATGAGGGGTTTACCTCTGGTGTGGAACATAGAGTCCCCATGTTGGTGATGACCAGGTCCAATATGTGGGAGTGGTGACCAGTTGTTCCATTGCATTAGAGTTTATAAATTCAAGGAACCGTTGGGCGAGGGTGTTTGGGCTTGAGTAGTTTTCCCAGTCAATGCTTGGGTAGTTGAAGTCACCCAATAACATAGTGTTTGGAGGTGAGGTAAGGGGATATGTCTGGTATGTTTGTGTGATTGTATGAGGGTTAAGGTTAGGTTAAAGGTTAGGTAAGGGTTAGGGAAGGAGATAGATTTAGTGGTGTGTGTGTGTGTGTGTGTGTGTGTGTGTGTGTGTGTGTGTGTGTGTGTGTGTGTGTGTGTGTGTGTGTGTGTGTGTGTGTGAGAGCTTGTCTTGTCATGTAATAGTCGTACAGAAACATTTTTTCTAAGGTAAGGTGCAGGGTGAGCAGAAGGCATAGGGAAAGGGTCAGGATAAGGGGTAGAAGCCCCCCATCTTACTAAAACATGGTAAACCTAACCCTAACCTTGCACCTTAACTTAGAAAAACCCTTTCATGAACACTACCACTTTTTGGACAAATTTGGTTTGATAATGATTGTAGTGTTTTTCTAGTAGAATGGCAAAAGGAAATTATATTCACATCCAAAACATCGAAGCAGTAAATGAAACAAACTCCAGTTGTAGGAATCCATTCAGGAGAAGCTAGATTGTTAAAAAAGTGAAGACAATATTTATTTATTTATTTTATTTATTTTATATTTGTTTACCAGGAATGTCCGACTGGGCCAGGACCCCATTTTCAGTGGAGGCCCAGGAAGAAAAGCTCCATTACACTAAAAGCAGTTTACAGTGACAAGTATTAACTAAGATGATGTAATATATATAAGGTTTCAATAGAAAGGTAAACAACAGAGCAAAATAGAAATACATGGGAGGCAAAGACAGTACACATATCTATAGGAATAGAGAGGAAAAATATATAAGAATGCTATTCAATATGCAATAACATATATACAACAATATACAATAAACAAAAAAGCACAATATTATTACCATGGCAGGCAGACAACAGTTACAATTCTAAGAGACTAATGACATCATCAGCTAGTTTGGTGGTATTTCATCTAAGAGACTAATGACATCATCAATTAGTTTGGTGGTATTTCAGGATTGTGTAAGATAAATAATGTCAGCTATTTGGTGAAGAAAGAGAAATAATTAGGGTGAAGAGAAAGACAGAAGAGTCCAGGTTAGGTGTGCTAAGGTTTAGTAAGCTGAAGGGGAGTAATGGGACCTAAAAAAGAAATTTAGAGATAGTTAAGAGAAAGTAGTGAAGGATCATCCTGGAATATTGCAGGAGCATAGGCAGTTGTTGGGAAGGTGAACTCTGAGAAGAGTTTTGAAAGTGGAGCTGTTGGAGGTGGTACGCATGTGCTGAACTATTGAATTCCATTTTCTGGATATCTTATTGGAAAAGAGAGAATCCCCAAAGCTATTATTGGACTTAATGACTTTTAGAAGTAATTTGCCAGAGGATCTCAGAGTTCTGGAGTTGGTGTTGGGTTGAATTAAGTTTTTGAGTACAGGGCAGTTGTCGGGTTGATAAACGATGGAGTGGGCAGTAGTTAGTTTGTTCAAGGATAGTAGATTGGGTAATTCTATCCATTTTAGTTTGCGCAGGGCAGAGCAGTGGTGTGATTTGTGAGGATGGTTTATAACAAATCTAGCTATTTTATTGTTGCAGATTTCTAAATATTTTCAATCCATTATTTTATAGCTGAAGGTTTGTTTTTTGCCTTTGTAGTAAAGCTATACTGCTACAAGTGTACCCTGTATACGCTGCTCACTGTTGGTTTATGCTTCATGATATTTTCCCTTTTGTTGCTGATAGATGCATTGCAAGCAGTACTGCAACTTGTTATGCTTAGTTCCACTTTAATTCTACACAATAACAAGCTGTCACAGTTTCACAACACAACTGTGTTTTGGAACAGCAGATATCACAATCGAGTGTGTTGCTGCTGCCCACTTAGGTGACAGTGTTTAGTACTTCCAGTATTCTAAAAGCAACAAACATTTTATTATCTGATATTAATATTAAATGAAATATAGAGATGAATTTATACATGTTACCTTGAGGTGTGTTCCAGGTGTACATTTCACTGTAACTTTTTTTTTAATTCAGAGATAGCCCGCCCCTGCTGGAATGATTTTGCACAAAGATGTGCTGAATCAAGGAGGGCAGTCTCTACTGCTGTGCTGCATGCTAATGAGGCAGTCTGGGGAGAAGTATATGCTAATCAGCCATGTGCTCTCCCCTCAGAACTGTCTGCAGTAAGGAGCTTACACAGTATAAATTAACAAGTCTGCTCCTGGCCCCTCGTGGTTTGGGCTGCGTTCATCCATCTTAGTAGAGCTACGTGCTGTGGAGTATAGTGGTTAGTGTTGTTTGGACATGTATGCATGACTGCATGTGAGGAACTACATGCGTGAGTGTGCATCTGCCTGGGAAGTAGTAGTAGTAGGGAAGTTAGTGAGGGGGTAAGTTAGGTAGGTGTGTGTGTGTGTGTGTGTGTCTGTGTCTGTGTGTGTGTGTGTGTGTGGGTGTGTGTGTGTGTGTGTGTGTGTGTGTGTGTGTGTGTGTGTGTGTGTGTGTGTGTGTGTGTGTGTGTGTGTGTGTGTGTGTGTACGCGTGCGTGCATGTGCATTGGGGTTGCTGTCATACCTCCTCAAACCCCAGACTAATAAGAAAAGCTTACAGTAATGTGGAGTGGTGGCTACTCGCCACCAGGGAGAACACTTCCTTTTGTACCTTAATGGCATTTACATATACAGGGGATCAGGAGGGCAACACTAGACACCAGGGAGAACACTTCCATTTGTGCTTTAATGGCATTCACAAATATCAAGGACTGGGGGCAACACTGGACATCAGAGATAACCACTTGGTAATGGTCCTTGATACATAATAGGAATGAGGGAACACTAGACACTAGGGATACTATATGTAGCATGCCTCAGAGGCACTTCGTTGTAAAAAAAAATTAAAACATTGCATAGGGATCCTCTAAACCCCAGGGATAATGTTTAAATAGCATGTCTTAAAGACACTAAGAGGTAATCAAACTCTGCACCCTTTCAGTATTAATCCACTGCAGTTGTAGCAAATGTTTTTCCTTTCATATATTGAGAATCTTAGGTATTATTCAATGCCTGAAACAGGTCATGATGTATAAGGAGGAGGTACAGGGTACAGTAGTCATACCTCTCAATTTTGCAGTGCAAGCATACCTCTCAACCTGCAGACACTGAAAATAGGTACAAATGCCCTTGAAAAGTAAAGCTAAAAATCTGGACAATTAATTAGCATAAAATATGAATGCCAATATGATTGTGATTTACTACTCAGAAACTCATTTTTTAAAAAACAGAGAGTGTCAAAAGTGATGGAAAAATATAAGCACATTATCAGAGACAGTGTAAAATCTATAGACTTTAATAAATTGTATTGCCAATTTCCACAACACAACGTCATTTACTTTTAGTTTTGAAGATGGGAGATGTACATCCTCTTTCTTTAAGTAATTATTGTTACTGATGTTGTTGTTGTGTCTTTCAGCTTATCCCGGTTAGGGGTCGCCACAGCAGAACTCCGGTCCGCTAATCTTTGGTAGTGGATTTTTACGTGCCGAGTTACCAGCCCTGATGCACAACCTTCAACAAAGGCATGCCCATTCACGCATGCCTCCACACAGAAGACGTTCCTGCTGAGAATCAAACGCGACAACGTCTTGCTGTGAGGCGACAACGCTACCACAGCACCACTACCGCGGGTCTAATTATTGTTACTGATAGGGTGGTCATATAGTATGTTTTTCTATGTACTAGACAGCTTTAAAAATAATGCATGATCACTCCAGTGGCTCTACTCGACAGAGGCACTAGGAACTAAGGTTGGGTGGTACGATGCCAGGGTAATCCTATGGGCTAGGCTTGTAAAGGCTCCAGGGCCATTAGCCTAGTACACACCTATGAACCTATGAGGCGAAGAGGAATTCACAAAATTGAGTGATGGGGTACATTAAGCCTAAAAGTAAGGACATATCTCTAAAAATATGGATCTCATATGCAGAGATACCTCAGGCATGAAAAGAGTGATATTCCTTGAAAATAGGTACAATAGAGAAGGGGCAGATTTAAATTCTGCCTCCTACAAACTGTGAAATTTGTGAGTTTAATAGCTTTTACATTACCTTGGATTTATGAAAGGATGTGAAGTGTGAAACTCAATGTCTGAAATTAATGACTGACTGCAATCATTTGTGACTTATGGGGGCAGGAGAAAGGAAGTATCAGGGATGTTCTGACAACATAGGGACAAGTACAGGCTTTGTGGTGTGTGTGTGTGTGTGTGTGTGTGTGTGTGTGTGTGTGTGTGTGTGTGTGTGTGTATGTTTGTGTGGTAGAACAAATAAAGAAGGGTGATTATGCTAATATCATGAGGCCTCTACCTATGCTAATTACAAAAAATAGTGCTAATATATGCAAATTAAGGGATAATGAGGTATTTTCTCATTGTGACTAATGTGTCCCTGAATTGCAAAATACCATATTGTGGAAACCACCCTTTTCACCTCTGCCTTTAACATGAGCAATGGGGTTCTTTACTATGAGACCATAGTGAAGAGCCTTCTATGAACACCTCCAGGACTGCATGGATCAGGCAATCCCAAATAAAACCAAGACTACCCCAGCCATTACAAACTTACAATAAGAGGGAGAAGCTATTTACATGATAGAACAAAACCAATAAAGGAAGTCACCCCGATCATTATTAGTAAAAAACGATAGCACTCATAAATCAACTAAGGCCAATTTTGAGAGACAATCCACCTAAAGGCAGACATTGATCAGGACCAGTGGATGGACATCAAACAAAGTTCATCTTTTGTCCTGAATGTTAGGAACCAAAAAAATGGTCCTTAATGCCATTGATTAGGCCAAGGCAGTATCAAACAACTGAACCCACAGACAAAGCCAATTGGGCAGCCCCCAGTTCAGTGCACTACTTACAGAACCTCCCAAAAAGGAGACCCATGTCTCACAAAGATGGTCCCACTCTCGAAATGGGAAACAATGAAAGTGAAATAGAGTTGCTGGCGCTGTCACTGACCAATCGTCCGGAGTGGATGGTGTCCGTGATTGTCCGCAGCTTGGCTAAAATTGTTTGGCATCTACTTCACATTGGTAGGAATCAATCTGGAGGGTCTTGATGATGACCCTGCAAAGTGGGACAATGACTTCAAAGCCATGCCATAGCAAAAACACTGATATACGACCAAAGGGACAGAAGGGAAACAGATAGCTGGTGCCAGAAAGCTGGGGCGGCCTTAATAAAAAAAAATGTAAACAAATACCCAGGACTTGCAGACATTAACCCCAAGCTACCATATAGGTGGCAAGAAAGCATATAAAACCTATGAACCTATGAACCTATGAGTTTTCTGTTATAAGCTATGTGTTATTATGAGGAAATAGAACCTGAAACTAATGTGCAAATGCTTGGCAGTCAGTTATAACACAGTTAGTTACATTATCTGAATCCACTTCTGCATGTATTTTGCTGGAAAGGATTTGCACAAGTTGTACTTGAAAATATTATTTAAGATGAAAACCTTTCCTAGTTATCAGAAAAAGCAAAACTAAAAAATGGATTGGAATTCTTGAAACTTCTTAAATGGTCATTTTACTTTCATACCTAAGTGCTGCACAACAGATATTAACTTTTTTATGTATTGCTCTTCTAAGGCACATTGTATGCATTTTTTCTTGGTGGAGTTCTGTCTACATTCACTTAGATTACAAGAAATAACACAGACAGAAGCTTAAAAATTAAACTGTACAGCTGTAGATACACTGGCTAATGGTATGCATGCAAATAATCATGCTGCTATTAATTGTTTTTACATTTATAACTAACGAGTTATAAGAGATCACAGATCCTAATAACGCTGGTGTGAACTAACTAGTTAAGGTCATTTGCATGCATGTCACTGTGAACAGAAAGTTAAATGCCTTGTTCAGGATCACAAAATACATAATGGCAGTAATGGGAACAAAACTAGTGCCCCAGTCACTCCTGGATTATGTTTTTCCCGTCATGCATTAAACAAAATTAGTTTGCATTATTTTAATTACATTTCCAATTATATTTCATAGTGATGTTTGTGATTGTCAATATGCCACACTCAGATTTTTGGTACTAACTAGTATTTACATTTGATGTAGGTGCCACATGGCATTGAGGGATGTACTCAGTCAATGACTAAGCCACAGCAGCAGCATTGCTATCTTGGGGTATTTACCTTTGATCTAATCTGCATGTTTACTTCTTTGAGCCTTACTTAACAAAACATGCATAGCCTGCAGTGAAAAATATGTCTGCAGACTATTGTTTGCGTGCTGACTATTTGACCTCAAGATAATTTTGAAACATGATTGGATGTTAGATAACGTCTAGCAATGTGAAAGCAGTTGAGTACAATGTTGCTGTACTATGCCCTTTCCATGCATGGACGACCCTTCAATAACACTGGAGTTGTTTCCATGACAACATTTAATATATACTTATGTGCTCCCACCTTCATGTTACTTTATGGTGACCTTTTACTCTTTACCACCCAAGGGCAGAAACCTAAAAGGCTCAGAAGATTGTTTCTGTTTTAGACCTGTTGCATGGAATACTGCTGCTGACACAAAACCATAAGATGCATGGAATCACATGATACTAAAGAATTTTAGACTGAAGTGAATTATTGTAATCCTGTTTGCACTTCTACAGCTGGCCTTCATACCTTAGTGCATCAAACTGTTAATGTGCATAATGACATATGTTGAATGTTCTTGCTTGAGCACACATTATGTATTTATTTATTTTATTTATTTACAGCTGATTTACCAGGATTGTCCATTGGGCCTGAAGTACCCGTTTTCAATGGAGTCCTGGGGAGAAAAGCTCCTGAATAAAGATACAAAATATTACAGAAGTTTACACATTAACACATTCAGTCAAATTAATACAAATTGATAAAAACAGTGGTAAAAAACTTTAACAGTGGTTGACAAAAAGGGAAATGTGTGTTCAAGACAAAAAACAGAGGAACAGGTGATTACAAGCAAAGAATCTTTGGTTATGCTATATAAGACTAGCATTTCATTGTTGTAGAAAATATGTAGTATTTAGAATGGAATACTAGAGTTTAAGAATTATTAGGGGGTTATTGCTTTAACTAATTTATAGTTTCTGGTATATATGATGTGGTGCCTGTAGGAAGCAGGCTAGACTAGGAGGGATGAGAGCAGGAGCATTCCCAGGAAGATGTTAAGTGTGAGTGTAGAGATTTTTTAAAAGCTGGAAGTTTAGCAGTGGTATGAATGGAGGGGGGAAGGAAGTTCCAATTGCGTGCCAGGGAAAAGGACAGCAGATTTTTCCCTGGTGAGTGAAGAGGTTTGTACAGTTCTATCAGGTTTTGGTTATTAGATCTTAGGGCTCTTTGTGGCATGTGCATTTTAAAGGTGGAGCTGAGTGAGGGACAGAGAGATGGATGGAATATGAGTTTATGGGCAAAGCAGAGCTGAGTAAAGGTGAGATAGTTAGGAAGCTCAAGCCAGTTTAGTTTGTGGAGAGATAGACAGTGGTGGGTAGATGCTTTGTGGCCAGTGGCGAATTTGGCAATTTTATTATAACATGAGAACAGTTTTGTTTTAAGGGATGATTGAAGATTTGTTAGAAGTGAAGGAATGAGGAATGTTGTAGCAAGAGTATGTTTAGTAGATGTGGAGAGGAATTTATTATGACAGTAAAGCATGCCAAGTTTATAATGGGTTTTCTTTATGTTTAGTAGTAGGTGGCTATTGAATTTGAGCTGGTCATCTATCAGGACCCCTAACAGTTTGCTTTCAGATACTAGTTCAAGAGGGGTGCTGTTTTGGCTGATGATAGAGAGTAGATTTTTGTTAATGGTTGTGTTTTTAGAGGGGGTGAATACCATAAGCTTGGTTTTAGATGCATTGAGTGCTAGATGATTGTTTTTCATCCATTGTTCTGTGGTGGAGAAGGCCTCTTGGGTTAATTTTAAGAGAGTGGGAATGGATGTGGCTGTGCAGATGATTGTAGAGTCATCTGCATATTGAACAAGTTTGGCATGGGGAATTGAGTGGGAGAAGTCATTTATGAATATATTGAAGAGGAGAGGACCCAAGATGGAACCTTGGGGGACACCAGTGGGTGTATTTAGAAAGGAGGAGATGGCTGTTTTCCATTTGACAGCTTGTTGCCTATGGGAGAGATAGTTGGTGAACCAATTGATAGTGGCAGGGGATATGTTAAGGTTAGATAGCTTAGTAAGGAGAAGGCTGTGAGATATGGTGTCAAAGGCTTTAGAAAGGTCGAGAAGGAGAGTGGATACAACAGAGCCGGAGTTTCGGGCAGTAGTTACTGTTTCCAGGAAGGAAAGGAGGGCAGTCATGGTGCTGTGGCTGGGTCTGAAACCATGTTGTGTGGGGGTTAGTAAGTTGTTGTCTAGGAGATAGGGAAGGAGTTGGAGATGGATGCATTTTTCTAAGAGTTTTGATATAGGAGAAAGGATGGCGATGGGACGGTAGTTAGTGATATCATAGTTCTTGCCTCCTTTATGTAAGGGTATGATGAAAGCTCTTTTCCAGAGTGTGGGAATAAGACCTTCTTGGATAGAGCAATTTATTAGGATGCTGATGGGGAAGGCAATGGCATCAGCAGCAATGTTAAGGAAGTATGAGGGTATGTTATCAGGTGCATTAGTACATGGTTTTAGCTTTTGCAGGAGCTTTTTTATGGTAGAAGTAGGGATGGGTTTTAGGGAAAAAGGTGTGAGTTGAGAGGTAGGAGATGAGGGTGGAGGAAGGAGGTGGGATGTAGGTGTAGATGGTGTGGTGTGGTGTTAGTGTAGAAGGATGTGGTAAGTTTAGAGATAGAGTCTAAGAAGAAAGAGTTGAATTGGGTGGCGAGGTTGATATCTGGAGCACTTGGGTCTGGGCTTGGGTTTTCTGCAGTGCCAGGTTTTAGGAGTTTATTGATATCTTTCCAGAATTTTTGAGGGTTGGTTTTATGGTTGTTTTGAAGTATGGAGTAGTAGTTTTGACGATCTATTGTGATAAGCTTTTTGACTTTGTTGTGAAGAGTTTTGAATTCATTTAGGGTAGAGGAAGTTTTGTTTCTTTGATAGTGTGCCCAGGCTTTGTCTCTAAGTCGCATGATAGTTAGCGTATTTTTTGTAAGCCAGGGGGCGGTATTGTTTCAAATTCATTTTGTTTTTATGGGGGCTAGACTATCCAGGAGTTTCAGGAAATTTGTATTGAAGTATGCAACAGCATTATCCAGGGGTAGAGTTTTTAGTGGGTTCCAATTTGTTGATTTTAGGGAGTCTGAGAAGGTTACTGGGTCGAAGATTTTTAGGTTTCGAGTGCTGATGTAATTATGTGTTGCTTGTAGTGGACATGGAAGACGTTTGGTGAATATGGGAAGATGGTCACTGAGGGAGTCAGGGAGAGTTCCACTGTCAGTGTAGTAGTGGGGGTGAGATACTAAAATCCAATCTAGGGTACTGCCAGTGGAGAAATCTTTAGAGGGTCTGGTAGTCTGGTTGATGAGCTGGGAGTACTTATAGAGGTTAATGTTTATAGGGTGTGTGGGGGAATTAATGCAGGACCAATTAATGTTTGTGTCACCTATGATAATAGTTTCATTACTGATATTGATAAGAAAGCCAGGATAGGATGTCTTCTAAAACAGAGACATTGTCACCAGGGGGGATGTAAAGTGAAACTATGCAGATTTGTTTGTGTTTGTTTAATTGAAATAAAGCTAATGTTAATTCTGTGTTGGAGAAATTTGGAATGGGTTTGTTATAGGGAGTAATGGATAGGGTGGAAGAATAGAGTAAAGCTACCCCACCACCCTTTTTATGGATTCTGTCTTTTCTGATTATTGAGCAGTTTGGAGGTAGAACTTCAGTATCTTTTATATGAGGTTTTAGCCAGGTTTCGGAAATAGCTAGGATGTCGGCTTTGTTATGTAGAAGCCATGCTTGTAGGTTAGGGATTTTGTTTGCTATGCTTTGAGCATTTAGAGAAGCAAGTAGGATGGATTTGGATATGGAGGAAGTGGTGGTTGGGCCTGGGTTAGGGTGTATATCTCCAGATAGGAGTATGGTTGTAAGATGTTCAATTAAATTTCTAAGATGATTGGATTGCCTTGATTGAATGTTATAGGTTTTCAGATAATTGTGTATATTGGAGCTTGGGAAGGGACTAAAGAGTTTGTAAGAAGTGTTTAGTTTATAGTGAAAAAGTAGATGGGGGTTAATGAGATAGAGTTCAGGGGCTATTGAGATAAAAGACTTTAAGTCAGAAAAGGGGAGTGTGCTGGTAGAGTGAGTGGGTGGAAGATAATATGTGGTGTTGGGTTGGGTGAGATAGTGGATGTAAGTAAGGATGAGAAGTAATAGTAGATGAATTAAGAGTGATTTGTATGTTATAGTCATGTTGTGGTTTTGATAAGGTGTTAAGTGGATGTGAAGTTATGGGATATGAGGAGAGGTGTGATGAGGAGTTTTATGAGGATGGCATTGTTGGTGAAAAAGGGAGGGGTGTAGTTGGTGGAAAGTAAGTAGGATAGGATTAAGGAGGATGGAGGGGGTGGGTGGAATGTTGTAATTAAGAGGAAGTGGTGTAATTGCTAGGGAGGAAGTGGGTGTTGTCAGTGATGTATGGGAGGAAGTGGGAGTGATTAGAATGGTATAAGTGTAGATGCACTGAGGGTAGGTGGAATTTGGGGGTAGGGTAGGGGAGCAGAGTGAGCCCGAAGGGCGAACGGAGCGGGATACACCTAAGGAAGGTAGGCAGCAGGACAGTGTGAGAAACAATCAGTGAGGTGGAGGTAAGAACAGAAGAAGGTAAGCAAGGTGGTATGTGTAACTCTTGGAGTGCAGTATAACTGAAAAAGGTGAGGACAAAAAGTAGAGACAGAATGGATAGAGCTGTAATTTAGCAGTTAGTATAGGGAAAGATGTTAAAAAGTGGTATTGAAGTGTATGGGAAGGAGGAGGAAAAATGATTAGGTAGGTGGGTAGGCACTACCCCCTAGTGGACAAAGCCTAAGTGTATAAGAGAGGTAGAGTGAATGGAGAAAGAAGGAAGGTAGGTCAGGTATAGGGACAAGCACCAGGGGTGAGGCTGATATTAGGGGAGCACCCAGTAATAAGGGCAAGGCTGCTGGCATCTCTGGTTGGAACCCTTCACTAGCACCAAGTAAGTGATAGAACAATAAAGCAATATTCTCAGACCGAGTGGAGTAATGATTGTGGCATGTTACATACTTTATATTTTTCCTCTAGCTCTCTCTACTGAGAGAAAGAGTGGGAGTATCCCTGTGGGGTGACAGGCAGTCAAGGTGGATCTTGCTATCCAGAGGATGTTCTTGGAAAGTCCAGGAGTGTTAGGCCTGTAGGCAGAGCGAGCTTTAGGAGAGAAGGCTGAATAGTTTATGTTTTTCCTCTAGCTCTCTCTACTGAGAGAAAGAGTGGGAGTATCCCTGTGGGGTGACAGGCAATCAAGGCGGATCTTGCTATCCAGAGGATGTTCTTGGAAAGTCCAGGAGTGTTAGGCCTGTAGGCAGAGCGAGCTTTAGGAGAAGAGGCTGAATAGTTTATATTTTTCCTCTAGCTCTCTCTAATGAGAGAAAGAGTGAGAGTATCCCTGTGGGGTGACAGGCAGTCAAGGTGGATCTTGCTATCCAGAGGATGTTCTTGGAAAGTTCAGGAGTGTTAGGCCTGTAGGCAGAGCGAGCTTTAGGAGAAGAGGCTGAATAGTTTATATTTTTCCTCTAGCTCTCTCTACTGAGAGAAAGAGTGGGAGTATCCCTGTGGGGTGACAGGCAGTCAAGGTGGTTCTTGCTATCCAGAGGATGTTCTTGGAAAGTCCAGGAGTGTTAGGCCTGTAGGCAGAGCAAGCTTTAGGAGAAGAGGTTGAATAGTTTATATTTTTTCTCTAGCTCTCTCTACTGAGAGAAAGAGTGGGAGTATCCCTGTGGGGTGACAGGCAGTCAAGGTGGATCTTGCTATCCAGAGGATGTTCTTGGAAAGTCCAGGAGTGTTAGGCCTGTAGGCAGAGCGAGCTTTAGGAGAAGAGGCTGAATAGTTTATATTTTTCCTCTAGCTCTCTCTACTGAGAGAAATAGTGGGAGTATCCCTGTGGGGTGACAGGCAGTCAAGGTGGATCTTGCTATCCAGAGGATGTTCTTGGAAAATCCAGGAGTGTTAGGCGTGTAGGCAGAGCGAGCTTTAGGAGAGGAGGCTGAATAGTTTATGTTTTTCCTCTAGCTCTCTCTACTGAGAGAAAGAGTGGGAGTATCCCTGTGGGGTGACAGGCAGTCAAGGCGGATCTTGCTATCCAGAGGATATTCTTGGAAAGTCCAGGAGTGTTAGGCCTGTAGGCAGAGCGAGCTTTAGGAGAAGAGGCTGAATAGTTTATATTTTTCCTCTAGCTCTCTCTAATGAGAGAAAGAGTGAGAGTATCCCTGTGGGGTGACAGGCAGTCAAGGTGGATCTTGCTATCCAGAGGATGTCCTTGGAAAGTCCAGGAGTGTTAGGCCTGTAGGCAGAGCAAGCTTTAGGAGAAGAGGTTGAATAGTTTATATTTTTTCTCTAGCTCTCTCTACTGAGAGAAAGAGTGGGAGTATCCCTGTGGGGTGACAGGCAGTCAAGGTGGATCTTGCTATCCAGAGGATGTTCTTGGAAAGTCCAGGAGTGTTAGGCCTGTAGGCAGAGCAAGCTTTAGGAGAAGAGGTTGAATAGTTTATATTTTTTCTCTAGCTCTCTCTACTGAGAGAAAGAGTGGGAGTATCCCTGTGGGGTGACAGGCAGTCAAGGTGGATCTTGCTATCCAGAGGATGTTCTTGGAAAGTCCAGGAGTGTTAGGCCTGTAGGCAGAGCGAGCTTTAGGAGAAGAGGCTGAATAGTTTATATTTTTCCTCTAGCTCGCTACTGAGAGAAATAGTGGGAGTATCCCTGTGGGGTGACAGGCAGTCAAGGTGGATCTTGCTATCCAGAGGATGTTCTTGGAAAATCCAGGAGTAATAGTTTGTTTTTTTCCTCTCTCTCTCTCTACTGAGAAGAGTGGGTGGGATCTGTGGGGTGTGACAGGCAGTCAAGCGGGATCTGCTATCCAGAGGATATTCTTGGAAAGTCCAGGAGTGTTAGGCCTGTAGGCAGAGCGAGCTTTAGGAGAAGAGGCTGAATAGTTTATATTTTTCCTCTAGCTCTCTCTAATGAGAGAAAGAGTGAGAGTATCCCTGTGGGGTGACAGGCAGTCAAGGTGGATCTTGCTATCCAGAGGATGTCCTTGGAAAGTCCAGGAGTGTTAGGCCTGTAGGCAGAGCAAGCTTTAGGAGAAGAGGTTGAATAGTTTATATTTTTTCTCTAGCTCTCTCTACTGAGAGAAAGAGTGGGAGTATCCCTGTGGGGTGACAGGCAGTCAAGGTGGATCTTGCTATCCAGAGGATGTTCTTGGAAAGTCCAGGAGTGTTAGGCCTGTAGGCAGAGCGAGCTTTAGGAGAAGAGGCTGAATAGTTTATATTTTTCCTCTAGCTCTCTCTACTGAGAGAAAGAGTGGGAGTATCCCTGTGGGGTGACAGGCAGTCAAGGTGGATCTTGCTATCCAGAGGATGTTCTTGGAAAGTCCAGGAGTGTTAGGCCTGTAGGCAGAGCGAGCTTTAGGAGAAGAGGCTGAATAGTTTATATTTTTCCTCTAGCTCTCTCTACTGAGAGAAAGAGTGGGAGTATCCCTGTGGGGTGACAGGCAGTCAAGGTGGATCTTGCTATCCAGAGGATGTTCTTGGAAAGTCCAGGAGTGTTAGACCTGTAGGCAGAGCAAGCTTTAGGAGAAGAGGCTGAATAGTTTATATTTTTCCTCTGGCTCTCTCTACTGAGAGAAAGAGTGGGATTATCCCTGTGGGGTGACAGGCAGTCAAGGTGGATCTTGCTATCCAGAGGATGTTCTTGGAAAGTCCAGGAGTGTTAGGCCTGTAGGCAGAGCGAGCTTTAGGAGAAGTGGCTGAATAGTTTATACATTTAGTGAACATGCCATTGTTCACTAAAGCAAGATGATTAAGAGATTGCATAAATATGCCTACTGTGTTGTAGCTAGGGAAAGATGCATCCTAAACAAGACAGTACATCTGAGAAAACATGTGAAAAGACATGAGCAGAATAACTGTAAATCTATCGTAGTTATTCATACTACCTCATTAATTGTAAGTACTGAATATATTAGTAAATATGTGCATCAACCAGAGATTCTGTTCCCATACTGTTGATATTCTCTTGAAAAGTAAACATGACACAACTGAGATGTCTTTTAAGATGCCACTGTCTTCACAACTGTCCAGATTTTCACAGAATGTCCAGATTTTTCTCTCATATTTTTGATTTAACAAAAACAGGTATGGAGTTAAAAAAATAGAAGGTGTTATATATATATATATATATTGCTTATAATTTGACCACAAATGTATGGTGTTCTATCTATGTGTGTATGTGCAATGGCAATACACTGAAAATGGTCTGCCTTCTTTTACTCTTTTTTTCTGTGTGCTTGAGACTGAATGGGTAACTAAATCTACTTTTCTTATCAGTTTGTGAACTTAACTCATTTCTGGTTTAATCCTACTGATAATTTTAAGGCTTGACTGAGATTTCTTTTCCTATTCATCTGTATTTGCTGCTGCTCATAATCGGAGTCCTGGTTACTTCCTGCTTTGATCTAATTTTGCTCTGATACTGTGTTACCTTTACTAAAGGTTAGTTTATTAGTTTATTTATAGCTGATGTGTTGCTAATTACTGCTTACTTTAAACTTATTTATAGCATTTTCCACAACTCCATAATGACTGTCATTCCCTTTTTTTCTTAAACATCTTGCAGCAGCTTACATTGTTTTGTAACTATTATCCTTCCTGTTTTTCTAGATTTCTTCTCTGGCTGTTGTAAAAATGATGACTTTAAATGACATTCTTCAATCCCTTTAGATTTTACATTTGGAATTTCCCCTGATTTTGGATAACGACTGGTTTCAACTCACAAACTATCAGATGTTAAGTTTAATATCCTATTATCAAAAGTTTTGCTTCCAGACAAATTGGCATTCTCTTGCTGCTGTTTCCAAGTTTACCTCCATGTCTTTGGTTTAACTTTTTCTTTGCTGGTGGATGGTCTGTTTTTTTATCAGTTACTTCATGTCCTTTGCTTCTGGTGATCATCTCTCCTGGTTCAAGTCCTTCAGCCTTTGTTTACAATACTGGTCCAGATTTGTACTTCAAATTAGTGGAATTATTGGTTAACTGTTGTTTTTAATCCTATCCGAAGACTTTATATGAAGTTAGTCACAAATAGTTACAAATTGTTATTTAGGTTATTCACTGTAATGTACTACTTGATTTAAGTTATACTTTTTCTTGGTTTCTGTTTATTGCAATATATTATTCACATAGTTTGTCCATTTACAAGTATTGTGGAGTCCCTATTGCTGTTCTGGAGAGTGATATAATTTATTTTAATTTGCTTGAAATTGTTGATTTTTTTAATACAAACACTATTTTTATAGTTGAGGCATAGGTCATAGTATAGCCTGTGATCGGGTCAACTGTTCGGCCATTTTTGTTTTCTTCTCCCTAGTTTCCTTTAAATACTGTCTTCGGTGCTCAGCCTCCTACAAGAACAAAGAAAAGTTAGGTCATTTTTAAATGTTGCTGGTCTTGGAGGACTTAAGAGGTGAGCCCACTCTCTATACCAGTGCTTTGTGGCTACTATTTTGGGGCAAAACACCATGAGGACAGGTCTAACACTGTCCTGTATTTTGTACCCATTGATACCTGTTATCATCATGGACAGGAAGATGGAACCTCCTGTTCCTGCTACCATTAGGCCCCACTCTACCAGGGCAACAGCTACATCTACAGCCTTCCTCATGGGGGTTCCAACCAAGGAGATTTTGGAAGCTGCAACTTGGAGTTCAGTACACACCTTTACCAAACACTATCACTTACCTCTTTACTCTAAGACTAGGGCTGGCTTCGCCACTGCTGTTCTGCAGGGCCTTCTAGCCTCCTCTAACCCTCTATGACTTCTCCACCCATCCTTAGCTTTGGGATTCTACCCAAGTGTGATGACTGCAGTAGGGTAACACGATGAACATAGTACAGTTTTGTACCTACCATAAATGTAGATGTTCGAGTGTACACCCTGCTGCAGTCCAGGTTACCTTCCCTCCGTCCCCTCTGATCTAACTGGCTAAATCTCTACAATACCTTCCTGATATATTTGCTTATAGCTAGAGGGATTTTGTGTTTATGCAAAATTTTCTTAGTTTGGTACTAATTTCTGACCACCTTTTTGGGGGCACCTGACATCTGGGGCAAGAAAAACTGAAGAAAATGGCGTCGGATGCATTATTTATACCCCTGGCGCACTGACGTCAGGGAAGAAGCGACAGCAACCGACGCCAGACCAAGACTTTGGAATTCCGGCCAACTGCGGGACCACCTGACGACAGGATAACCTAAGTGTGATGACTGCAGCAGGGTGTACACTCGAACATCTACATTTATGGTAGGTACAAAACTGTACTTTCTCAAGTGGAAGAGAGACAGATCTCTGACATGGTAATGGGCAAACATTTGGTAGTGCTTTTTCACCAAACAGTGGAGCAAGTATCTAACAGACAGAAAGAAGTGATGAGGTAGTGCCTCCTCTACTATCGTGGGGGGCTTGGGATGTTAGGCTTGCATTACTGGAGCTGCACAATTCTTTCAGAGACCAGAGATTGCAGAGATGTATTTCTTGGAAGGAAGACAAAGAGTTTGAGGGTTATATTACTTGTGGAAGTGGGTGACACCTACTGCAACAGAGATTGTTTACCCTGTCTTGGATACTGTATATGTGGGAAAGCACATGGGGAAACAGGGTCATACAGAGAGAGAGAGAGAGAGAGAGAGAGAGAAGCTCTGATCCCAAAGAAAGATCACCACTCCTAGTACCTGACAATTGCTACAAGGAGCTATAGGGCTGCCAATCCTAAGGGATCAAATAGGACAAAAGAGCATCTGCAAAGGTGGGTAAATGTTCTACAGGGGCCAAAGAAGAAAAGGGAAAAATGTAACTTAATTTGAAAATGCATTGAACTACTTTAGAGTCATACTTTTAAAGACTGGAGATGTAGAAGATAAGCTGTTGTGTAATTAAGGACCTACTGCTTACTCGGTAAATAACAGGCAGACTAAGTTGTCCGTGGATATGTTACTTCATGTTTCTTCATCTGCACAGAATAATGCAACGTTGGATAATTGTTATTACTAAAATCACTAGTGTGTGATTAAAGTATTCATATATTTTTCCTGTCAGCAACCAGTGACAGGTCCAGAACAGATTTGGCTAGAGAAGCTACTGCTGACCAAATATGGACATCTCTAGTCATACAGTACTACACAGTCCTACTTCTCTTAGTCATACAGTACTACACAGTCCTACTTCTCTTAGTCATACAGTACTACACAGTCCTACTTCTCTTAGTCATACAGTACTACACAGTCCTACTTCTCTTAGTCATACAGTACTACACATTCCTACTTCTCTTAGTCATACAGTACTACACAGTTTTACTTCTCTTAGTCATACAGTACTACACAGTCCTACTCTTAGTCATACAGTACTACACAGTCCTACTTCTCTTAGTCATACAGTACTACACATTCCTACTTCTCTTAGTCATACAGTACTACACAGTTTTACTTCTCTTAGTCATACAGTGCTACACAGTCCTACTTCTCTTAGTCATACAGTACTACACAGTCCTACTTCTCTTAGTCATACAGTACTACACATTCCTACTTCTCTTAGTCATACAGTACTACACAGTCCTACTTCTCTTAGTCATACAGTACTACACATTCCTACTTCTCTTAGTCATACAGTACTACACATTCCTACTTCTCTTAGTCATACAGTACTACACAGTCCTACTTCTCTTAGTCATACAGCACTACACAGTCCTACTTCTCTTAGTCATACAGTACTATACAGTCCTACTTCTCTTAGTCATACAGTACTACACAGTCCTACTTCTCTTAGTCATACAGTACTACACAGTCCTACTTCTCTTAGTCATACAGCACTACACAGTCCTACTACTCTTAGTCATACAGCACTACACAGTCCTACTTCTCTATCATACAGTACTACACAGTCCTACTTCTCTTAGTCATACAGTACTACACAGTCCTACTTCTCTTAGTCATACAGTACTACACAGTCCTACTTCTCTTAGTCATACAGTACTGCACATTCCTACTTCTCTTAGTCATACAGTACTACACAGTCCTACTTCTCTTAGTCATACAGTACTACACAGTCCTACTCTTAGTCATACAGTACTACACAGTCCTACTTCTCTTAGTCATACAGTACTACACAGACCTACTCTTAGTCATACAGTACTACACAGTCCTACTTCTCTTAGTCATACAGTACTACACAGTCCTACTCTTAGTCATACAGTACTACACAGTCCTACTTCTCTTAGTCATACAGTACTACATAGTCCTGCTCTTAGTCATACAGTACTACACAGTCCTACTTCTCTTAGTCATACAGTACTACACAGTCCTACTTCTCTTAGTCATACAGTACTACACATTCCTACTTCTCTTAGTCATACAGTACTACACAGTCCTACTCTTAGTCATACAGTACTACACAGTCCTACTTCTCTTAGTCATACAGTACTACACAGTCCTACTCTTAGTCATACAGTACTACACAGTCCTACTTCTCTTAGTCATATAGTACTACACAGTCCTACTTCTCTTAGTCATACAGTACTACACAGTCCTACTTCTCTTAGTCATACAGTACTACACAGTCCTACTTCTCTTAGTAATACAGTACTACACATTCCTACTTCTCTTAGTCATACAGTACTACACAGTCCTACTCTTAGTCATACAGTACTACACAGTCCTACTCTTAGTCATACAGTACTACACAGTCCTACTTCTCTGTACCCTCATTTCCTTTTCATTTTCTGTATATTTAGAAATACTCATATGATGCTGAGGACACTGAATTGCATAAAACAAGTAAATTTGATACAGTCATACGGTATAAGAGGAATCCATGATATTAGGTATCAAATTTAGTCCAAGATGGCAGTTCTTACTTGTCTTGATTGCTATTGCCCCTCCTGACTCCCAACACTATTGGGATAATTTATTTCCTGTGCTTCCACACATTGTCTAACTCTTTAGCTTTATTCTTCCAACCATTCAACATACTGTAACTGCAAAAGACTGCAGTGGCATAGTTAAGTTCATAGGTAGGTACTAGGCTATTGGCCCTAGTGCCTGTATATAAGCCTAGCCAAAAAGGTAGCCTGGCTTTCGTCACCCAAGAAAATAATTTTCCTGTGCTCCTGTCGAGCAGAGCCACAGAGGTGATCCCTGGGGTGAATTTCCTATTTCCCATCCAATCATCAAGATTTTTCTTAAAGAGTGCTAATGAGGAGCTTTGTTTGATATAGATAGGTAGTTTGCTCCAGAGTATGAGAAGTCTCTGGGACAGGAATCTATCCCTCCAGCATGTTCTGTTTATTGTAGTGACAAGATTTAGGTCCCTAGAGCGTGTAGCTTGGAGGGATTGGGATTTCCTTAAGTGGAGAATGTCCAACAGCTCTGGGTTTGACAAAGCTTTGTATGTTAAGTAGAGATCGCCTCTGAGTAGGCAATATGTGATGGAGTAAAGCTGGAGTTTGTTAAGACGGTCTGTGTAGGGCATCTGTTCGAGGCCGGTAATCCTCTTTGTGAGGTATTTCTGCATCCTTTCCAGTTGTTGTAGATGTCTTGTGAGGTACATACTAAAAGGGAGGGTTGTACTCTATAATGGGTCTAATGAGTGATGAGTAAAGGGGAAGAATTACCTCTTTTTTCCTGGATGAGAAACTTTTGTGATTAGGTGTGCCGCATAGAAGAATTTCCAGACTACTGTGGCGATGTGATTATCAAAGGAGAGACTACTGTCCACCTGTGTCCAAAGGTCTCTTATCATACTTTTGGTGTTAATTAGACTACCACCTATGTAGTAGCTCATGGGTGCAGAGTTTTTACCAAAGGGAATGACAATGCACTTTTTGACATTGAGCTTGAGGCCATAGCTTTGACACCAGGCATCTGACTCCGTGAAGCCCTTTTGTAGGATGTCCACATTGTTAGGAGTTTCAATTATGGCTCCTAGTTTGCAGTTATCTGCGAACTTCATTAGCAAAATCCTTCTGCGTTAGCCTGTACTTCAGAAAAGTAGCTACCAAACAGGAGAGGACCCAGGACTGAACCCTGTGGTACTCCACTTGTCACTGGTCTGAAGTCGGATTTGGAGTCTGCTACTTTCACAGTGTGGGTTCTGTCAGTGAACCAGTTGGCAACCCATTTTGTGACATAGGGATTTATACCTAGTTTAGTGAGTTTATCTATAATTCCATAGTGGGAGATGGTGTCAAAAGCCTTGGCAAGATCTAGATAGGCTGTGTGAACTACCTTACCCTCATCTACGGCTTTGGTGACTGCTTCAAAGAAGTCTATCAGGTTTAGTAGACATAATCTGCCTTTTACAAACCCGAGCTGTGTGGGGTCCAGAGTTTGGAGATTACCAATGTCTTTGTGTATAAGATCCATGATGATACATTCCATGGTCTTGCAGACCAGGCTCGTTAGGCTAATGGGGCGGTAGTTCCCAGGGTCCGTGGTGGCTCCCCCTTTGTGGAGTGGGATAACCATTGCTGTGCACCTTGCAGTGGGCACAAAGCCTGAGGTGAGGCTATGATTGAACATGGTGCTTAGGTGGGGTGCCAGTTCATTCTGCAGTTCGTGTAGAACGCAGCCTGGGATGTTGTTAGATCCCATGGCTGCTGTGTTCTCTGCTTTGGAGAGTGTGGTTTTTACCTGTGCAGCCATGATTTCAGGAACTTTGCATTCTTCTGGTATAGAGATGGGCCCTTTAAGGGGTGAGGGGAGTAAAGTTAGCAGTGAACCTATCTGCCAGGATGCTGACAATATCAGTTGGTTCTGTATATTTAGTGCCATTATGCTGTAACTCAGAGCAGATCTGAGTGTTGTCATTGAGATTCTTGACATAGCTATAGAATGCTTTGTGGTTGTCTTTAGAATCAGTGACGATTTTGTTTTTGTAACGAGTTTTGGAGGATTTTATGAGGGATCTCAGCTTCTTACTGAGGCTGACCAGGGAGTTCCTCCAATCATGGGATTTTACTCTTTTTTGCAACAGTTTCTTTCTTCTGTTGTAGAGTTTGTTTATGGCAGGGGAACACCAGATTGGCTTCCTTTTTTTTTGGAGGATAGCATCTTGATTCTGTTAGGGATAGCACAATCCATGCACTTGTGTAAGTGATTATAAAGTGCATTTGTGTAGGATTCAGCAGCCGTACCTCTATTGTCCATCTGCATGGGTGTCGTGAAGTTTGCTACTTCTGTCTTAAGAAGCGTGAAGTTGGCTTTGGAGAAATTTTTTACGGTGGTTTCCCTAAGTGGGGAGTGGGGGCGGGATGTGGATGTCTAGGGTGATTAGCATGTGGTCGGATCTGACCAATGAGGAATTGACCTCTGGTGTGGAACACCAGTCGTCCATGTTGGTAATGACCAGGTCTAGGATATTGCTGCCCCTGGTGGGGGTGTGGATAAGTTGATCCATGGCAATGGAATTTATGAATTCCAGAAAACGTTGAGCAAAAGAGTTGGTACATGAGTAGTTTTCCCAGTTAATGGTGGGGTAGTTGAAATCACCCATTATTAGGGTGTTGGGTTGTACCTTATTATTTTCCAGTGTATCAAGAAATGAGGAGTGGGAATCCTGGGGCATGGTGGGGGATCTGTAGCAAGTTACAATTTGGATTGCAGTCTTGTCCAGAGTTAGTTGCACTTGGATAATCTCAGATGCGTTATGCTGAGCAACTAGCCTGGAGGTGTGGATATCCTTAATGAATATGGATAGACCTCCACCTTTAGTGTTTCGGTCCAGGTTAGGTGGCCAAAAGGTGTAGTATGAATTATAGCCTGGTAATTCAGGGGTGCTCTCTGGAGCCTTGAACCAGGTCTCTGTCACTGCAAGGATGTCGATGTTCTCCATTTTAAGGAGTGCCTCGAGTGAATGCATCAGTTAAGCTGAGAGTCTGGGAGCTGCTAGGCATCCAGAGGCCATGGAATTCTAGATACTCTGAGGCACATTTTAGAGCTTTTTCCAACCTTTTGATCCAGTGATGGCCTGTGTGCCATCCCTACTCTGAGACAGTAATCAAGGAGTCTCAGTCCTCACCACAGACACCGGGGATGTTCATTTTATTTTCCACAAAGACTTTCAGAACTACCCCCTGCTGCCATGCAGGTGTAGTAACTTACAACTTTTCCTCCAAAAACACAGCACAAAAACTGCCAGTAAATATGGCCAAATATCCTCTCAATATAAAATTCAAAGCTAGATATCTATGACAGCAGTGTTCTTTGGGACTAAGCAGGGTATGACCCAGTACTTCATCAGAAAAAAACTCCTTAAATGCAAACCCACTAATGCATGGCAATGTTGGTGATATTCTTGTGGTAGCTGGCTAATGCTCTAAACAAAGCCTTTTATAAATCTGGATATTGTAGCAACCGTACCTAGACACATTTCTGTTTAGTGATATTAACAGGCATAGTAATGTAATTTCCAAATTTTGAACTTCCCACCAGATCACAGTCACATAGCATGTGTCTTGCACCATCATATCTCTCAACCTGAGTGACATTCACAACTCTGTAGAGAAATTCTTACATTTCTGAATCTCAGATCTTTTCTACCCATCCAGTTTTTAGCAGGATTATTTCAAAGTAGTGAATGGCTGAATTATTGAAACACGTATGGTCGTGATCATATGATTGACAGCTCAGTCCGTTGAACCATTCTGACTGATATCACAGTATAGCGTGGCTCAGGGAATTTGCTCTTTTCCCCACTGTAGTGCCATTTCAGAGTTGGCATAATTAGCACAGGGGAGCAGGGGGGGCTTGCCTCCCCTGCAAAAGCATTGTTTCAGTTGTTTATGGATATTGTTTGGGTTTGAGTTTTTTTGTTGACAGACTGAATTGTATTGGATTCAACAATCTGGCCATTCAGTACTTTGAAATAGTCCCATTTTAGCAGTACGTCAGTCAAATTAAGCTGAATTCCATCACCATTGTGGCAGCTTCAAAACAGTTTGACTTTGTAACATTACTGAAGCACATATAGGGACTCTGTTGGAAGTTTGAGAAATGGTACTGCAAATCCCATTACTGTGACAAATCAAGTCTGATCCTTGTAAGGTAGCAGCAAAGTTCAGAGCCCAATGTTATTTACTAAATGCATTTTTTGCAGGGAGTAACTCCCCCTTCAATCCCCACCCCCACCCTCAGCTACTTATATATACTAACTTAAATATCACTGTACTTCAAACAAGAGAAAATAATCTGTGATACAGTTATTTCATATTTGGTATATACTTAACCTCTAATCAGTAATCACACTCACTGTCCTTGAAAATGCAACAGGAGCCCAGCAAAGTTTGTACATTTGTCCCCTATGATACTAATTTATATAACTTATATATTTTATAAAATCACATGCTGGGCATATTTTAAAGTACTCGACAGCAATTGTTATGTGTCATAGATGTCGTTTTCACAGATGGATTTGTATGCAGCATGTATCCATACCAAGACACTATAGCACTGCTACTGTTTAAAAATATTCAACCAAATGTGTAAACTAAATCCAATAATGTTCCAGTTTGGCTTTTTTAAGCTTTGAAACTGAATACTAAGTTATAAAACTACCAGTGTTTTTTTAGTGACACTAACAGAAGACTTTGGGAGGAATCATCCACCCCTCTGTGAATTCCTTTTTAAGTTTCAGGGCAAGCCACAACTTTCAAATCCTACTTTTCCAAAAAAAAAAAAAAAAATTACTCTCATAGGTTCATAGGTTCATAGGTTCATACTAGGCTATCTGCCCTAGGGCATTTATAAGCCTAGCCAGAGTGTGTTTGGCTTTCGCCACCCATTTTAAATTAATTTTGCTATGCCTTTTTTTGAGGTTAGTATACTGTGCCTCTGTCTAACAGTGACACAGAAGTGATAGCCGGGGTAAACCTACGATCTCCCATCCACTCATCAAGATTCCTCTTGAAGAGAGTCAATGTGGGACTCTGCCTAACCTGGACTGGTATTTTATTCCAGAGTGAAGGGAGCCTCTGGGTTATGAATCTGTCCCTCCAGCATGTCCTATTTATTTCAGTGCTGAGGTTCAAGTCTCTTGAGCGCGTAGCTCGATGGGATTTGGATTTTCTGAGGTGCAGCATATCCATTAATTCTGGGTTGGACATGGCTTTATACGTCAGGCACGATCGCCTCTGAGCAGGTGGTATGCCACTGAGTAGAGCTGGAGTTTCTTTAACCGGGCAGCATATGGCATCTGTTTGAGCCCTTTGATCCTCTTGGTGAGGTACTTTTGGGGTCTTTCCAGTTGCTGCAGGTGTCTGGTAAGGTACATCCCAAAAGGGGCATTGTACTCAATTATGGGCCTGATGAGGGATGAGTAAAGAGGCATGATGACCTCCCCTGATCTAGATGTGAATCCCTTCATGATTAGGTGGGCTATATAAAATGTTTTTCTAACCACTTTGGCCACGTGGTTGTCAAATGAGAGATTGCTATCAACTTGGGTCCCCAGGTCCCTAATGACTTCTTCTGTACTTAATGGATTACCACTTATGTGGTAATTTGTGGGC
Organism: Protopterus annectens; assembly: GCF_019279795.1. Lineage (NCBI taxonomy): Eukaryota > Metazoa > Chordata > Ceratodontiformes > Protopteridae > Protopterus > Protopterus annectens. The sequence goes on from NC_056735.1 coordinate 376,020,375, forward strand.
ACTTTGTTTTTCCCAAAGGGGAGGACTATGCACTTTTTGGTGTTTAGCTTGAGGCCATGGCTCTGGCACCAGTTGTCTGTTTCTATGAGGCCCTTTTGGAGGATGCTTGTGTCGGCTGGAGAGTTGATTATGGTGCCCAGTTTGCAGTCATCTGCGAACTTGGTCAGCCACAGTCCTTCCGTGTTGGCCTGTACTGCCGAGAAATATATACCGAACAAGAGAGGTCCCAGGACTGAGCCTTGTGGGACGCCACTTGTAACTGGTTTGGAGTCTGACATGGCTCCAGCAATTCTAACCATGTGGGTTCTGTCCTTGAGCCAGTTTGCAACCCATCTAGTGACATAGGGGTTTATATTTAAGCTGGTGAGCTTATCTATAATGCCCGAGTGGGGTATTGTATCGAAGGCTTTTGCGAGGTCCAGGTAGGCTGTGTGGACCACCTTCCCTCGTCAATGGCCTTGGTGACTGTTTCAAAGAAATCGACCAGGTTTAAGAGGCAGGATCTGCCCTTAACAAAGCCAAACTGGGTAGGATCCAGTGTCTGTAGGTCCCCAATATCTTTATTTATGAGGTCCATGATGATCCTTTCCATAGCTTTGCAGACCAAGCTAGTCAGGCTTATGGGGCGATAGTTTCCAGGATCCGTTGAGGCACCACCTTTGTGGAGAGGGACCACTGTTGCTGTATGCCACTCTTTGGGTACATATCCTGTAGTAAGGCTAAGATTGAACAGTAGTTTTATGTTTGGGTTTAGCTCTTCTTGGAGTTCATGTAGGACGCAGCCCGGGACACCATCTGGTCCCATTGATGTTGTGTTTTTTGCTTTGGAGAGGGCGGCTCTTACCTGAGCATCTGAGATGTCAGGGGGGCAGCACTCTGTTGGGATAGATATTTGTCCTTTTGGTGGGGAGGGGGGGGGACGTTTGCACTGAACCTGTCAGCTAGGATGTTGGCAATGTCTGTGGGCTCGGTGTATTTTTTGTCATTTTGGACTAATTCTGAGCATATCTGGGAATTCCCACCCAGGTTCCTAACATAACTAAAGAAAGCCTTGTGATTATCCTTAGTGTCCTGTGCAATTTTTCTCTCGAAGCTGGCCTTAGACGATTTCATGAGTGCCCGTAGTTTTTTGCTAATACTGATCAGAGATGCCTTCCCTTTTTGGGATTTTGCTCTATCATGTAGTAGCTTCCTCCTTCTATTGTATAGTTTGTTTATGGCTGGGGTCCACCAGACAGGACGTCTGCCTTTGGAGGACTCTCTCTCTCTCTTGTAACTTGCCCACTTTCTGTAAAACATGCAAAGGCCTTAATCTGTGTCCTGCCCTCTTTTAACTACCTACATTCCTCCTGATCTTTCTCATTTGTTCCTACATTCATTTTAACAATATATTTATTGTCTTATTTCTTCCCATTTATATTCTTTCCATAGTGTGTGTGTGTGTGTGTGTGTGTGTGTGTGTGTGTGTGTGTGTGTGTGTGTGTGTGTGTGTGTGTGTGTGTGTGTGTGTGTGTTTTGCTTGTTTGAAGATGGACACACTTCACTAGTTTTCTTTCTATTAAATTCCAGAGTAACTGCTCACACAAATGATCAAGGCTTTATCACTGTTTTGGCATTCTTATTTCCTATTCTGCATTGTTTGTAAATCCATCCCTCTCTTTGCATTTAATTCATTTCAACTGGACATCCACTGACTACAAAAAACTACCTCTTACAGAGATGATTCAGGATTATTGGAAAAATGTTTTAGTAAAGTCTGCTAGAATGAAACCCAGGACAAAAATGTGAAGCTCACTGATGATATCACAGCTTTAACCAATACCTCATTGCTCTCTTTCAGTAGAATTGCTTGTGTTTAATATGATGTAGAAGCCTCTACTTTCTCAGTACCTTGTAGCCATCTTTTTGTTAATAATATTTAAATCTAACTTGTCACCAAGAAACTGTAAGCTGATGCGTTCAGCCAAGCTGTGTTCCTTTGGTTTCACATATCTTCTTATGGTCTTTGATGCAATTCTAACCCACCGGTAGTAGTCCTAATACTCAATATCAGCCTTTCTGTTCTGCCTTTCACTGAATGCTGATCAACTTTTCTCTTCTGCCTTTCCTTGCATGTCTCTTTTTTTCCCCTGGAATGCATTGTTTTTCCTGAGTTATTTTTGCCTCCCTTTGCTGTTATGTCAATTCCTATCCTCCATTTCCTTTTCATTTCAATTTTCTGCATCCTTTCATCCTTCTGCTTCTCATATAATGGTACACATTTTCTTAAAACTGCTCCCCAAATAGCATGGAACCTCTCTCTCTTCCAGAGCAAATGTTTTCTTAATGTTAACATTCAGACAATTGATTGCAGGTTTATGAGACAGCTGTCATCCTCATAGATGCATTTGTAAACAGCATAAAGCCATACTAAGACACTGCAACTACTGCTGTTCAATATCTAAATTTCACTTCTTTTCTGCAGCTGTGAATATTTATTTACTTTTGCTAATGAACCCACCTCTAACAAGTTTATCCCCTTCCAAGATTCCCTATTGACCAAATCACTCCCTAGGCATGACAGCCCTGTCCTACTTGTTCCCATCAGGACAAGACTTTAGCATCTGCAGTGATGTTATCATTATTAGTGGGGCATCGGGGACTTTCACTTAGCCCTGACATTTTTGCATGTGTTCACTTAACCCTGACATTTTTCCATGTGTTCACTTAGCCCTGACATTTTTCCATGCATAACTCGTGTATGCTTGTAGTTACCCAAAGGGTGGGCATAAACCTCTTCCATGAGTAATATGTACATAGGGAAATATGGTAATCTCCAAGTGTAGTACCTCACAGGTAGTTCTGCGCAACTTTGGGCGTGGCCTAACTGATTGGCAGGGGAAAAAGGAGTTTGAGTGACAGGCATGCTAATTTCCACAGTCTTGATTACTAACGATCCCAAAACAACAGTTATAAGTCCAAAAGAACACAAGTAATAACTGGCATTCATCGCTAAAATAATAATGCATATTTCCACATTCTACATACTGTGTAATCAGAAACAGGCATCAGCATATTACTAACGCTCCCAAAACAACAGTTATACCGTGTATAGTACACAAAGTCCAAAATAATATCTTCTTCTTCTTTCGTCTTTTCCCGGTTAGGGGTCACCACAGCGGATCACCGTCCACTCATGATTGGCAGTGGAGTTTTACGGTGTCGTGTTGCCAGCCTAGCGCCCAACCTTCCACAGAAGGCACACACACAGTCATGCCTAGGGCCAATTTAGTGTGTCCAATTCACCTACAGAATGTCTTTGGGATGTGGAGGAAACTGGACCACCCGGAGGAAACCCATGCGACCAGAGGGAGGACATGCAGACTCCGCACAGAAGGCACCCCTGCCGAGGATTGAACTGGAGAACCAAGTCCAAAATAATATAAAGTTCCCAAAACACAAGTAATAACTGGCATTAATCGCTAAAATAATAATGCAGATTTCCACATTCTACATACTGTGCAATCACAAAGTCCAAAACCTAGAAATCACAACCAACAGTAAACCAGCAAAGAAACCAGGTAATATTCCAAAAAAACGACAAAGGATTCCAAACCAATAAAATGTATTGTTGTCTGTCTTAGCGCAGTAGCAAATCCTGCCCCAAACATGCCATACAATAAATTACACCCACTGTATGGCACGTAAAACAACCATGCGGTTTAAAGTCCTAAGCATCAGCCTATGAAGTGGCAGTAAGCGCAAAAATAATAACATGATAATTTGAGTACTCAGACTGCATCTTTGCGAGTATTAAAGTCTGTGAAAATGTATGTTTTAGTTGTGTGAATAAACAATTACATTACAGTTACCACCTCTTCCACTTTGCTAGGGACAGTCCCTCTTTTGGCAGTTGTGTCCTGCAAAAAAATTGAAAAAATGGCAAATGTCCTGAGATTTTAGGACAAAAATATGTCCTATATTTTCTTTAATAGTTGCATTAAACAGTTATACTGTATCTGAAAGACTTAAATATTATAAGAAACAGAAGAAGGCAAAAAAGTGAAGTTCTGTCTTTTGTACTGGCCGTGGGTATGTTGTACCCTGTAAAATCTGACCTTTCCACAAAAAATGTCCCACTTTGGGCATTTGAAAAGGTGGCAACCCTAAACTACATAGTTGTATGCTTTGAATATTCATACCGATGCTGCCTTGCCATGGCAGCGGCGATGTGAATATTCATGCGGGTGTGGGGTCCGTGTGGCTGGAGGCATGTTTGGGGTGGGATTTGCTACTGCGCATCCTGCGAGGTACTACACTTGGTGATTACCGGAAATACTACATATAATCGAACATTCATAATATTGAACATTTTTACTGCTGACAGAAGTGACCAAATAATCATTGGACATTGTAACATATACACACACAAATATAAAATGAGTTTGTCACTTCCCTAAAAGAACATTTCACTGGATCCCTTCTAGAGAAAAGTTTTTATCAAGCACCCAATCCATTGAAAAATATAACAAAAAAAAACAGTTTTTGAAGGTGGAAGCCCCCACCACCACCACAGCCCCACATCTTTAAATATTTTAACGTTGAGATCAGATAAGGATAGTATGAATAAATGTTGTTAACCTCACTACTCCACAACCACTGCATAAATACTGATGTCACATGACCACTACATAAATAAAACAGTGTTTTTGCAGAGGGGTAAGCACACTGCACCCCTATACTAGTGCATCTCTAAATGTACTAATTCTGAGATTGTAGAGAGTGGAGTAAATGAAAACTTCCTCTAGTGAAAAACACAGTTACTGAAATAATCCAGACTAAAAACTTAAGTCAATGAAAAACATTTCTGTGGAATGCATGGGATCCTAGAACATGTTCAGTGCTTTACTGTTAACAAGCTATTTTCTTGTTGTACAGTGGAACACAGGGCTCATCACTTTTTATGAAATGACCTATCATGTAAGACTATGCCCTGAGATTCAGAAGAAATCCCTAATGTTCCTGTAAACTGTCTCCTATACCTAGGGCAGTTTTTGCTATTATGTAAAATGTGATTCAGAGATAGGAAAATCTCATTATCAGCTAATTTGCATGTCTCTGAACTGACCTTAATTACTGCCAGTGCTAATAATATTTTAAGCACTAATTACTTTTGGTGGCTAATGCTTCACATTGGCACAGGCACCCCCTCACTTACTCTCACACACTCATGCAGGCAGTCACACACGCGCGCGCACACACACACACACACACACACACACACACACACATACACACACACACACACACACACACATCCCACACCCCACACCACTACCTCTCCACTGAACTTTACTAAACTTAACTGCAACATGGTCTCCTCCATTCACTTGAATGGGTTACCATCATCTTTAGGCCATGTAAATTATTAGTTATTACAACTAGCCATGTTAATATATGCAGATGAGCAATCACACATGAGTGTAAATCACTTACTGCAAGCATTTCTTGGGGAGAACACATGACTAATTATCATCAGCTGCTACCCTGTAGACCTCATTGATCTACAGCAAGGCTAGTGGGGTGCTCAGCATGAGTATTTCTTCAGTCATGTGAAATCACTGCAGTGGGACTGTCGGAGTCAGATGGGGTTATCTCGGGGGGTTGACTGCTCATGTCAGGGTTTAACACTCAATATAATCCTTTCTGAATCCCAATGATTATGTAGTTGGTAATTTTGGTTCTATTTTATTTATTCTTGTGTGGCTTTGTATTTTTTTTAATTTATTGGTATCTATCCTCTCTTCTGTGGGATATTCTTAGGTTGGGGATTAGTATTCAGTTTTTATTTGGTCACTATGTTTTTTAATAGTAAAGAGAGTTTTAATGATAAGGAGCTAATTTTGTGCTATGGAAATTTTCTAACAGTGTTGGATTAAGATTTTATTAGGATTGCAAAGTTTCTGGAGGAGAGATTGGATGAGATACACTGGAGCTATGTATTATATTTCTTTATCATACAGAAGATTGTGGTGGGTAGGTGTATTATATTTCTTTATTATACAGAAGATTGTCATGGGTAGGTTTGGAAATTTCAATGGATTAAAGAATGAAGATGTAGTAAAAAGGGGATTTTTACTGAGCATATTTTGACGATTACTGGCTTTAACAGTTTTGTATAATGTCTTTAATTTGCAGAGTGCTTTGATGTGTATGTTAATTATGTATTATATTCAGTGCTGGCATCACTATATGTATTTTTGGGAAGATACCTGGTAGAAATAATATCACAAGAAGTTACTAGGCTACTGGCCCTGAGACCCTTACAAGCCTAGCCAAGAATGTAGCCCATGCTCTGACAAGTCAGCATCCGATGCCCCTGTCTAGCAGGGGCACAGCTGGAATCCCAGGGGTGTATTTTCTGTTCCCCATCCAGTTATGTAGTTGCACTTAAAAAGGTTTAATGAGGAACTTTGCTTGACATGGACAGAGAGTCTGTTCCACAGAAGGGGAGTCTCTAGGACACAAATCCATCCCACCAACAAGTCCTATTGATGTCACACACTAGGATGAGGTTGTGCATGAGGGTTACTTGAGTGGAGCTTGATTTGTGGATATGCAGCAGTCCCATCAAGGCAGGGTCTGAGATTGTTTTGTATGCCAGACAGAGGTCACCTCTGAGGAATCTGTATGAGACTGAGTAAAGGGACAGGGCTTTTATCCTATCTGTGTAGGGTAGATGTTTGAGGCCCTGGATTCTCCTGGTGAGGAACCTCTGTGGTCTCTCCAGCTGCTGCATGTGCTTTTGAGGTACATGCTGAAAGGGACATTGTGCTCAATAATGGGTCTTATAAGGGAAGAATACAGGGAAGTTATGACCTTCTTGTCCCTGGATGAGATACTCTTCTTAATAAGGTGGGCCATGTAGAAAGCTTTCCATACAACAGAGGTAATATGGTGGTCAAAAGTCAATTTGCTATCAGCCTGGGTGCCCAAGTCCCTCAAGACTGATTGCATGCTTAGAACCTTGTTATTAATGTGATAATTTGTGGGGACATCACTCTGCCTAAAGGAGATGACAATGTATTTTTTTGGCATTCAGTTTAAGGCATTGTTTCTGGCACCAGTCATTTGTTCGGGTGAGACCGTCTTGGAGGATGTCCACATCACTAGGGGAATTGATGAAAGTGCCCAGCTTGCAGTCATCTGCAAACTTGCTCAGCCATAGCGCACTAATTTTGGCCTTCACCTCAGAAAAATATATCCCAAACAACAGTGGCTCCATGACCGATCATTGGGGTACACCACTCATTACGGGTCTACTGCTTGAGGTGGCTTCCCCAATTTTGACTAGGTGGGTTCTATCAGTGAGCCAGTTTGCCACCCATCTGGTAACATATGGATTGATGCCTAGTTAAGAGAGTTTATCTATTATAACCAAGAGGGGAATAGTATCGAAGGCTTTGGCCAGGTCAAGGTAGGCATTGTGCACCATCTTCACCTTGTCTATGGCTTTGGTGACTGTCTCAAAGAAGTCAACCAAATTTAACAGGCATGACCTCCCCTTGACAAAACCAAACTGTGTGGGATGGAATGTTTGGTGGTTGCCAATGTCCTTGTTAATGAGGTCTATGATAATCCATTCCATGGCCTTGTAGATCAGGCTAGTAAGGCTAATGGGTCTATAATTTCCTGGATTGGTGGATGCACCACTTTTGTGCAAAGGCATGACAGTGGCTGTCCTGCACTCAGTTGGGACAAAGCCAGTACTCAGGCTTTGGTTGAATAGGATACCTAATGGTGCCGCAAGTTCCTGCCTGAGTTCATGTAGGATGCAGCCTGGGATGTTATTGGGTCCCATGGAGGCTGTATTGTTGAGAGGGCAGTGATGACTTGCTCCCTAGAGATAAGGGGAGGGGGGCAGGTGCTGGGATGTCCTGATTTATTGATGGGGCGGACAGAAGGGTGAAGTTTTTGCTGAACCTGTCTGCCAGCAGGTTGGCTATATTTACAGCATTTGTGTATGTGGCGTCCTTGACCACCAGTTATGAGCAGATATGAGTGCTTCATTTGAGATTGCAGACATATATGAAGAAGGCCTTATGACTGTCTTTAGTAAATATGGCCAGTTTGGACTGGGAGATTGCTTTGGAGGATTTCACTAGTGCTCTTATTTGCTTGTTCAGGCTAAGGATAGATTGCTTCTAATTAGGCACCTGCTCCTTCTTGGTCCTGGACAGTAATGTTTTCCTTTTATTACAGAGTTTATTTATTTAGATATCCACCAGACAGGTTTACTCTTCCTTGAGGAGGATGATTTTGTCCTGTCAGGTATTCCTGATTCCATGCAGCTTTATAAATGCTTGTATAGTACTTTGGTGTAGGTTTGAACATTTGTGTCAGTTCCTAACGAGGGGGGGGGGGCTGTAAGGCTGTTTGTACCTTCCTTCAGGTGGTTGTAATCACTTTTGGAGAAGTTTTTATGTTTGATCCTAGTGGGGGGGGATGGTGACTTTGAAAGTTACCACTTTGTGGTCGGATCTTACCAGGGAGGATGACACTGTAAGGATGCTGCAGTGGTTACTCATGTTTGTTAATACCAAGTCCAAGATGTTATCACCTTTTGTGGGGGTGTCGGCCAGCTGGTCCAAGGCATTTGCAGTGACAAAATCAAATAATCTCCTGGCACGTGTTTTGGCAGAAGTAGTTCTTCTAGTCTATGGTTGGATAGTTAAAGTTGCCCAGGGTCAGGGTAAAGGGTAGAATATTGATAGATTCGAAGAGGTCCAGATAGGTGGAGTGGGAATCTTGAGTCAAAGTTGGAACCCTGTAGCTAGCTATGATTTGAATAGGGGTCTTTTCAACAGTCAACTGCACCTGGAGTGTTTCCTGTGCATCATACTGTTTGACCTGCCTAGAGGTGTGTATGTATTTAATATATATTGAAACTCCAGCTCCATTTGCTTTGCTGTTCATGGTTTGGGGTCTGAATGTATGATAGGATTAGTAACCTGGTATGGCTGGGGTACTCTCCACAGCTTTGAACCAGGTTTCCGTGACTGCACAAATGTCAGCATCTTCCAGGGATAAGAATGCTTACAATGAGTGCAGTTTCATGTTTAGACTCCTAACATTTAGCAGCATGACCTTTAATTTGTGTTTTGATAAACTTTTCATGTTGATAGATTTGACCTCATGGCATTACCTAAAAAAGGCACTATGGGTGAGGCAAGAGCCTTTGCCAGAGTCTGAAGCCCAAGGGAGACAGATGCAAACCATCTCTAGCAAAGCATTGTGGTCTGTCAATCATGTCTTCCCAGGCTGTCATGTACTGGATCCCCTTGGAATGACACAGAAACAAAGCCAATTTTTAAAGTCAATCATTTTCTGTTTGTACTGAGACATCATTCTGAGTGACAGTAGAATTCTGCTTAAGACTAGGGACATACCTGCTTGGGACACATATTCAGTGAGCTCAATCATGTCTCTCTTCATATAGTCCAGGGAGGTACATCTCAAGTCATTCACACCAACGTGAACTATGACAGAGTCATAACAGTACCTGTTGTTGACAGACTTGAGTACATGTGTGATATGATGGATTCTGGCACCTGACAGACAACTAACCGTGACTTTTTCCTTATCTGGCCTTGTGAGGGGCACATCTGTGTTTCTCGCAATAGAGTCTCCTATGACTAATATGTTGGGTTTATAGTCAGGCCTTAGTGACTGTGAAACACAGGTGTGCAGACTATGTGTGATTTGTGGTGTGGTGGGCTGTGGAGTTCGCATGTATTTTTGCCTCAGGGGTCTCTTTTGTTTGGTTAAGTTTTTGTTAAGGAACTCCACATAGTTGGGTGTATATTGTGTAGGTGTGGGTGATGTTTGAGGTGTGGTGTTTGTGCTGACTACCTTCTCGGTGCCAGATATACTGGCTTGTGAGGGAAAGAGCATAGACTCTAGGTTCTTGATGTAATTGCATCTCTCACAAATTGTGTTCTAGGTGGTAGTAGTAGACAGTTGTCCATGTACATGAGGCAGTTGCTACACTGTCTCAGGATGCCCATATCAACCAGACTGGCAGGAGAAAATCTAAGATATTGTCCATCCATATTTGTCAGAATCTGAGGAAGAGAGGCCAGAGACAGCTGAGGGGGTAAAGGGTGGAAGGTCTAAGATGAGTACTACTAGTTACTAAGGGAAAATTTGTAGCTGGAGCACCTTGCAATGGGTTAAAAACAATGAAGCTGCAGTGTGGGACATGGAAACAAGCCCAAACCAGCTCAAACGTGGTGTTTAAATACCACAAAAATAGAAGATTTTAGTAACAAAAATCTAGCCAATCCTGATTGCCCCTGCTCTCTTTACCAATCAGCTTGTGCCAGACAAGGTTCAGGAAGCCCTGCTATTCTCACCAGCAGAGAAGATAAGCTCCTAGCAACACAGGATGGCTGCCAGAAAGTAATGAAATGTAGTAAGATGCAGTTAAACAGTAACAAATTGCAGTAAATAGCAACGAAATAGAGTTTAACAGTAATGAAATGCAGTTAATCAGTAAATTGCTTTAAAACAGTGCAAATGTGATAAATTAGCTATAAGGCATAAATAAAAAAGATGACAGGCAAGTGCAAATGCAATAAAATAAGTGAAAATACATGAAAAAGCACTTAGACTGGTCTTGGAGCTGCAGGAACTTTGTAAAACATCCCATAGGTGATGTACCTCAGCAGAACCTGTTTCAAATCATCCTGATTAATGGTTTAATGGATTATATAAAATGTATATATACCTGACTACATCTAGATTATTTTGACTTTCTCTACTGGCGTCTACATTTCTGACTGTTATGAGGTGGGCCAGTGTTTTTTCCTTGTGTGTGGACCTTAGTTGAAAGTCTTAATGATTTTAATCTATCTAGTTTTTTTTTTCTATTTGTAGGAATGGCTCACTACTTTCTTAATGATCTGAGGGATTTCTTTCAGACTTTTTGCTGTTATTGTTGATGACACTTTAATCAGGCTGTTTCTTTTGTTTGGGTAGGTACAATTTAGTTTTGAATTTTAAATTTAAAGTTGTGGTTATTTAATTTACATACTGTAAATTACTGCAGATTTGTGTTAATTAGCAGAGTCTGATGTAACTTAATTGGGGAGGGGGGGTGTAATCACAGTCTGTATATCTTATATGTATTTGTATTGAGTGTTACTGCTGTATGTAACTTTTCAAACATATTTACTTGGGTAGCTTGAAAGTAATGTGATTTTATACTGGTGTTATATGCACTAGTTGTGATTATTTCATTGTTGTTTTACTGTACTGTGCATAGGTCTAGACAATAAATAACAGTACCATTGCATACATATATTTTAGTGGTCTCACCAAAGTGTAAGCAGACTTTTTATAGTCAAATCAACTCAGTAGTCAAGACTAAAAGCCTGCTATTTCTAGTAGTATATAACAACCAAGTACTTACTTAATTTGTTTTAGAAACAGAAGCAAGAGTGCCCTGACAAGTGGTTGACACATATGTAATTGTCTAACACAATACTAAAGCTCCCAAAATTGAACTGATTCCGGATGCTGGCTAAGGCTCTTTCCATCCCTATAGTCTCTTTTTTAGGCAAGGTTCAAATGACAAATTCACCACCATAGCAGGTATAAGCAAGCAAAATCTGAGGGTAATGCTACTTAATGCTAGAAGTCTAAACCTCAAAATGCACTCACTCAAGGCATTCCTTAAAATGGAGAACATCGACATCTGTGCAGTGACAGAGACCTGGTTTAAAGCTCCAAAGAGCACCCCTGCATTACCAGGCTATAATTCATACCACACCTTTAGGCCACCTAACCTGGACCGAAACACTAAAGGCAGAGGTGTCTCCATATTCATTAAGGATATCCACACCTCCAGCCTAGTTGCTCAACATAATTCATCAGAAATTATTCAAATGCAACTAACACTGGGCAAGACTGCAATCCAGGTTGTAGCTTGTTACAGACTCCCCGCCATGCCCCAGGATTCCCACTCCTCATTTCTTGACATACTTGAATATATTAAGATACAGCCCAACACCCTAATAATGGGCGATTTCAACTACCCCACCATAAACTGGGAAAACTACTCATGTACTAACTCATTTGCTCAATGTTTTCTGGAATTCATACTTTCCAATGCCCTGGATCAGCTTGTCCATACCCCACCAGGGGCAGCAATATCCTGGACCTGGTCATTACCAATATGGGTAACTGGTGTTCATGCCAGAGGTCAACTCCTCACTGGTCAGATCTGACCACAAGCTAATCACCCTAGACATCCATATCCCGCCGCCACTCCCCATTAAGGAAACCACCGTAAAAAACTTCCCCAAAGCCAGCTTCATGCTTTTTAAGATAGAAGTGGTAAACTTCATGACACCCATACAGATGGAAAATAGAGGTATGTCTGCTGAATCCTATACAAATGCACTGTACAAGCACATACACGAGTGCATGGATTGTGCTATCCCAAACAGAACCAAGATGCTACGCTCCAAAAAAAGGAAGCCAATCTGGTGGTCCTCTGCCATAAACAAACTCTACAACAGAAGGAAAAAGCTGATTGCAGGAACTTCCTGGTCAGCCTCAGTGAGAAGCTGAGATCCCTCATAAAATCCTCCAAAGCTAGTTATGAAAATGAAATCACCACTGATTCTAAAGACAACCACAAAGCATTCTACAGCTATGTCAAGAATCTCAATGGCAACACTTAGATCTGCTCTGAGCTACAGCACAATGGCACTAGATATACAGACCCAACTGATATTGCCAACATCCTGGCAGGTAGGTTCACTGCAAACTTTACCACCCCCCCCCCATTCTCCAAAGGGCCCATCTCAGTACCAGAAGAATGCAAAGCCCAATCACAGATGCACAAGTAAAGACTGCACTCTCCAAAGCCAAGAACACAGCATCCATGGCACCAGACAACATCCCAGCCTGCATTCTGCATGAACCACAGAATGAACTGGCCCCCCCACCTAAGTACCATGTTCAGTCATAGTCTCACTTCAGCTTTGTGCCTACTCCATGGTGCACAGCGACGGTTATCCCACTCCACAAAGGGAGTGCCACCACAGATCCAGGGAACTACCGCCCCATTAGCCTGACGAGCAAGGGAGCCTGCAGGATTTTTTGCAGGGGGAGTGCAAACCCAAGCCCCGCCCATGCAGCCCCAACTCCCCTCTGCTGCCCCGCCCACCCATGCAGCCATTCCAGTGTCCCATTACTTGGCTATTTCTTCCCATTTGTCATAGACACTGTTCAAATCTCTCAGTGTGCATACTGTTTTATGCTTTACTTCTACAATGATTACAGATATTTGGATTTCATTTACAACTTTTATAGCACAAACACTGATAGACAACATTTACTAAACCTAAACAAAGCAATAGTCTTACAATGAAAACAGACTTGGCATTAAAACTTCTCTACCTTTGAAACCCACATTCGCTGAAACAACATTGAAACACGCATTCAAAGAAAATACATCTGGCCAGTGGCAGGGTAAGTTTACCTTTGGGCTGTTTTCAACTCATAGGCTCCTTGCACACATTTTTAGAACCATGGAAAAATTATTTGATTCACCTTCCTGATTGTATTAATTATACTATATAATAATTGAATTGTATCCCTTGTATAATACAGCACCACTTGTTAGAGCATGTTTTAAATTTATAGTTCAGAACATTTTTCCTTTAAACAATGAAACAAATCATATGAACCAATAATGACAACCTTTCCAATTCAGAACATTTCAACCATAAAGGGCCACTCTACTCAAACTTCTGTCATACAATCCACCATTATCAATTGATATGCATAATCTTTGCAGAAGTAAAAGTCATCTGAATAATTCCACATTAAAGAGATCTGAAACCAGTGAAGAGGTTGTTGCTAGAAAACAACTTTATATTTCAGTGTTTAATCTACAAATTCAATGCCTGCTGCCCTTGAAGAATAAATTGCCTACGTTGTATTAAAAATGGTAAGCTGGTATATTGCAATAGGGAATGGGTGGCAAGCTAAAAAACAAGTTCATAGTTATTAGGCATCTCATCCAAAGGAGGACATACTAAGGACTGTAGCACTCCACCTCCTTAAAATACAAATCTACATGTTGTGGGAGTAGAACCTATAGCCTTCTGTATCAAGATGCAAGTATGCTACCTGTTGTGCTGTTTTAAAAATTCTATACCACAACAGTGATAACATTTGCTAAACAAAACAGTTGCACATTTTAAGTAGGCTTAGCATGAGCAGCAGTACATTTCTCTTTCCTTGAAGCTCACAATTCCTTGAAAATGCACTTGAAAATAAAATCCACCTGCTAACTCTAACTAGGGCATTTCACTCTCTCTCTCTCACACACACACACACACACACACACACACACACACACACACACACACACACACACACACACACACACACCTCAAACTCTTAGTGCAAGAAATCTGGACAAAACCTAAAATAAATAGGAACAGATTATAAATATTGCTGTCATGAACTAAGAACATTGCTAGACTCTGCACCTGCTTCTGACAAAGTACCTTCTTGATGACACGCAGGACAAATATATATCTGTGCAGTTATTCAAACCCAGATGACAGGTGCAGACCTCATCAATGACTTTTAATCAGGAGCCCACCTTTCCCTTTGTAGAAATGAAATATTTATTTTTGAGCATGTGCACAATTAAGGAATCAATGTGAGAAAAATCCACATAAAAATAGCAAGATGTGAGATAGAAATCAGTCGACATATATATGGGTGCATGGCAACATCTAAATATCTACAAAAATATCTAATGTACGAAATACCAACAGTTAAAAGCAATCTAAGCACAAAACATTAATAAAACCTAATCACATGTCAAACCAGTATTTGGCTCACTCCTCCCCTGCTAATTATATACACCATCTTCGAAGTGGTGCAACAGTGAGGAAAGGCCATATACCATTTCCCTGCTGTAACTTCAGTTTTATAGATATTTTTTCTTTAGATATTTTTAACTGTTGATATTTTGAACTTTAGATATTTTCTCAACATTTAAGCTGTTAATATCTAAACTTTCTACCTGTCACATCTTATAATACATTGTAATATTTCAAGTTAGTAAAAGAAGCAAGCTAATACAGTTCTTAGTTTATGCAAAACACCCACTCTGCATCATGCTGTACTCCCAGATCCCTTACTACATTTAGCTGCTACATCTGTTAGAAAATATATAATTAGAAACATAAAAGGCAGCAATTAATGAAATTTCTGTTTTGTCTACTTTGTACAATGCATGGTATTTTAGGGCAGACATAATTTTATGAAAATCCAGAGGAAGAGGTTCTCTTAAGATACAGACCAGCTCCCCAGTGCCGAGTAACTATGGTAACTAATACTTTGCGAGAAGCATTATATGATATTGCAGTGCAGAATATATCCCCATATCACCCCCCACATCTTATGCATCCTGTATTTCAGAGTGCATGGTGAACTTGAGAGTTAAGCAAGTTAACACAACAGAAATCAGGAGATTACCTACTCAAATGCCCATAGTGGGGCTTTTATGGAAATGTGAGACTTTGCACTAGATATGGGTAATTACTATACTGGACTTTACTCAAAGTTGCATCTTTTTCTTCAGAAAATGTGTATTAATTCACATTCTCTTATTTTCTCAACATTTCAAGTCATTAGTGCTAATGGTTTAAATGTGTCAATGACTGCTAATTAGCTGAGCACTACGCCATCAACAAATAATAAAATAAATAAGTAAATATCTGTAACAGAAAATACATGAATGGTCCAAGAGAAGTTTTACCTGCAAGAAAAGCATTTTAAATTAGGACATATTTTGGTGAGAGCCCACAAGATGGTCCATATTACACTTCAACCAAAATGTTCGATTCTGTTCCCTAAATGGTAAGTGCACCACACCTGCAGGCAGGAGGTGGGGTGCTGATGAAGCCAGCAATAAAACACAGTTTTTCTGCTGCCTTTCACCACCATAAATGTATGAACACCAAACAAAACACACCTGTCTACGAGTACAGTGTTTTCTCCATAATGAAATAATGCCTCGTGGACTGGTCACATATGCTCAGTGACCTCCCCACCCAGCCTCTGGCTAAGTTCTCCCAAGATGACAATCACCATACTAAAATTTTAGAGGAAAAGTACCCCATCCATAAAACATGAAGGGGATACAGTTCCAAACCTGTATTGATTTCCCAGTAGTTGGTCAAGAAACACAATGCTAAAAAAAAAAAAAATAACGAGTCATCCTAACCAACCAGATCATCTCTGACATTTTTAACACTACCAAAATTCCAAAGTGCCAGTTACGCTACATACGACGACTCTCTGTCATCAACAAATATTTAGCATCGTACCTGAATGACAGCAACAACAATGACAAAAAAATCCCCTAAGATCACTAAGTAGTTCTTGGGCCAAAATTCAAACCAAGCGAAACTTCCTAATAATAAACCACCACCAAACTGGAAGCCACTTGGTCTTGAACTATACTAGACTGAGCGGTAGAATTTTAAAATCCAGGTAACAGGTCAATAAAGCTACAGCATTGGCATCAGAGCATGAATATAGCATTACAAATACATAAAGACAAAATGTATAAGTTACTTACAAATTATTATTTATAAGGAACCAGTCGATAGCAGCACAAATCCTTCAGTTCTTATTGCAGCACCTTCAAGTGTAAGTGTAGGAGAGGAAACATTCCCCAATCAGAGTAGGGAAGCAGGATAACCACACACATCTTTAATAAATCTATTAGGCTGTGACCATGGTTGTAATTTAGTAGGTTTGATACATATTTGTTACTGCAGTCTGTAGATCTTAAATATTGCATGAAAATTTTACCTGTCAGCATCAGCAAGTAAAAATCCCAAGATCGCTTGGCAAAATCTCCAAATCCCAAGTCAGTCCCCAAAATCCCAATATCTTGGCAAAACTCCCAAGGAGTGGGAGCACTGGCTGGCTACCACTACCAGGAACTGATGCGATCCTTTTTTTTCCCGCGCACTTTCGTGATTTAAATTACGTAGCGCGCGGCGCGGCACATTGAGTCAGGTCTTGCAGCTGTAAAAGTGGGAGGGTGCTTCCCTCCTCTTCGTTCTATGGTTCTGGCACTTAAAACGGGATGCAAAGGGTGTTCTTAAACAAGAATGCCCTTTCTTTAAAAAAAAAAAAAAAAAAAAAAAAAACTTTTTTTTTTAAATTAAAATAAAATAAAATTTTCGGTCAGCCAATTCCAGGGGGGTGCAAGTGCACCCCCTTGCACCTGCCTGAGGGTGCCCTTGCTGACGAGCCTGGTCTGCAAGGCCATGGAATGTATCATCTTGGAGCTTATAAACAAAGACATAGGCAACCTCCAAACTCTGGACCCCACTCAGTTAGGGTTTGTAAAAGATAGATCATGTCTCCTAAACCAGATTGACTTCTTTGAAGCAGTCACCAGAGCCGTGGACGAGGGTAAGATGGTGCAGACAGCCTATCTTGACCTTGCCAAGGCTTTTGACACCATCTCCCACTCTGGAATTATAGATAAACTCACTAAACTGGGCATAAATCCCTATGTCACAAGATGGGTGGCCAGGCTGTGTCATACGTGAGCTCCAAAAGGAATTAACCCCGCATCTTAATACCCTGTTCAGTCTCAGCCTCTCCACAGGATATGTGCCCATAGAATGATGCACGGCAACGGTAGTCCCGCTACACAAGGGTGGGACCACAACTGACCCTGGGACCTACCGACCAATAAGCCTGACCAGTCTGATCTGTAAGGCTATAGAGCAAATCATTATGGAACTCATAAATGGAGAGATTGGGAACCTCCAGTCGCTGGACCCCACAGAGTTCGGCTTCGTCAAGAGCAGATCATGCCTCCTGAACCTGGTGGATTTCTTTGAGACAGTTACTCAGGCTATAGATAAGGGAAAGGAGGTACACACAGCTTACCTTGACCTTGCTAAAGCATTTGACACCATTCCCCATTCAGGAATTATTGATAAGCTCACCAGCCTGGGCATAAACCCTTATATCACAAGATGGATTTCAAACTGGCTCTCAGACAGATCCCATAAAGTAAGAGTAGCGGGATCTATGTCCGAATCTAGACCAGTAACGAGTGGTGTGCCTCAGGGCTCTGTCCTGGGGCCCCTCCTGTTTGGCATATACTTTTCAGAAGTACAGGCAAGCACCGAAGGGCTGTGGCTGACTAAGTTTGCGGACAACTGCAAACTGGGTGCTATAATAGAGGCTCCGGCCGACATGGAGATCCTCCAGAAGGGCCTAAATGAGACTGATGCATGGTGTCAAAGCCATGGTTTCAAGCTAAATGCAAAAAAATGCGTAGTAATCCCCTTTGAAAAAAACAGAGTGCCCGCAAACTACAACATAGGAGGTAATCCCCTGAAATCTGAAGAAGAAATAAGGGATCTAGGGACCCAAGTAGATAGTCAGCTTTCCTTTGATAACCATGTTGCCAAAGTGGTTAGAAAATCCTTCTATGTGACCCATCTGATCACGAAAGGGTTTTCATTAAGATCTAAGGATGTAATGGTGCCCCTCTATTCTTCCCTCATCAGACCCATTATTGAGTACAATGCACCAATTGGAATGTACCTGGCTAGACATCTCCAGCAGCTGGAGAGACCACAGATGTACCTAACCAAGAGGAATACTGGCCTCAAACAGTTGTCCTATGCAGCACGATTGAAAAAGCTAAGTCTGCTCTCTGTTGCATACCGCTTTCTCAGAGGCGATCTCTGTCTAACGTACAGAGCCATGTCCAACCCAGAATTGCTGAACATGCTCCATCTTAGCAAAACCAAATCTGCTCGAGCTACACAGTCTAGGGATATAAACCTCAACACAACAATGAATAGAACATGCTGGAGGGACAGATTCCCTTTGCAGAGACTTCCCTTACTATGGAACAGGGTCCCGATCTACATAAGATAGAGCCCCTCACTATCACTCTTCAAGAGGAACCTTGATGAGTGGATGGGTAACAGAAAGTTCACACCAGGGATCACACCAACAGCACTACTAGATAGGGGCCAAGGGTACTAGCTGCTAGTACAAAGGTCTAGGGAACTACTAAAGGGGCTGTGAATACCGCACAACATGACTGGGCTAATATACGCCTTTGGGCAGATAGCCCGGTACCAACCTATGAACCTATGAACTTGCTCACTGACAGAACCCACACAGTGAAAGTAGCTGACTCCAAATCCAACTTCAGACCAGTGACAAGTGGAGTGCCACAGGGTTCAGTCCTGGGTCCTCTCCTGTTTGGCATCTAATTCTCAGATGTTCAGGCTAACACAGAAGGTTTTTGGCTAATGAAGTTTGCAGATGACTGAAAACTAGGACCCATAATAGAATTGCCTAATGAAGTTGACATTCTACAAAGGGGCCTCACTGAGACGGGTGCTTGGTGTCAAAGTCATGGCCTGAATCTCAATGCCAAGAAGTGCATTATTATCTCTTTTGAGAAAAACTCTGTACCCATGAACTACCACATAGGCGGTAGCCTACTAAACACCGAAAGTGTGATAAGAGACCTTGGGACAAAGGTGGACAGTAGTCTCTCCTTTGATAATCACATCGCCACAGTAGTCAGAAAATCCTTCTAAGTGGCACACCTCATCACAAAGGGGTTCTCCTCCAGAAAATAGGAGGTCGTTGTTCCTGTCTACTCATCCCTCATCAGACCCATTATAGAGTACAATGCCCCTTTGGCATGTACCTCACAGGACATCTACAACAACTGGAAAGGCCACAGAAATAGTAAGAGGATTACCGGCCTCAAACAGATGCCATAGACCGACCGTCTAAAAAAACTCCAGCTCTACTCCATTGCATATCCCTTACTCAGAGGTAATCTCTGCTTAACATTCAAAGCTATGTCAAACCCAGAGCTGTTAGACATGCTACACGAAATCCCAATCTCCCTGAGCCACACACTCCAGTGACCGAAACCTTGTTCCCACAATAAACAGAAAAAGTTGGAGGGATCGATTCCTGTCCCAGAGACTTCCATGCTTTGGAACGGACTACCCATTCATGTCAAACAATGCCCCTCATTAGCCCTCTTTAAGAAAAATTGTGATGATTGGATGGGAAATAGGAAATTCACCCCGGGGATCACTTCTGTGGCTCTGCTCCACAGGGGCACAGGAAA
Organism: Protopterus annectens; assembly: GCF_019279795.1. Lineage (NCBI taxonomy): Eukaryota > Metazoa > Chordata > Ceratodontiformes > Protopteridae > Protopterus > Protopterus annectens. The sequence continues at coordinate 376,040,596 of NC_056735.1, forward strand.
ATAATTTTCTTGGGTGGTGAAAGCCAGAGAACCCTTTTGGCTAGGCTTATATAGGCCCTTGGGCTGGTATCCTAGTATCAACCTATGAACCTATGAACAGCATTTAGGATTAAAAATAAAAAAGTGCTTTTTTCAGGATGCAAGCCCCTGCCACCCCCCCATAAAAACACACACACACACACACACACACACACACACACACACACACACACACACACACACACACACACAAACTACATATATCAGTGGGTAAAAAGGTCACACACACAAATCATACAGTAAAAACTGCAAGAAAAACCCAGCCAAGCTAGAGTTTTAACTGCGTGATACCTTAAACCTCCTGTAATTGAAACTCATAGGATATATGCAAGTGACCCCTTAGGGATATCAAGTGTTTCATATACATATATACACCTACGAACCTATGAACCTACTGTTTACATTATGTGGGATATGGTCATGGCTTTTCTGGACTGTGCATATACTGTGGCTGTGGTACCACTGATCCTACAGCTCCCAGTGTATGTAGTAAACATGTAAATGACCCAGAACAGGTAGAACTATGTGACAGCAGAGTTCAACTGTCCCAGGTTGCTCATATGTCTGTACCTGTGCTTGCATCATGCTTCATATGCCTGTAGCTGTGTTTTAACTTAGTTTACATCAAGGGACTGAGACTGCACCTCTAATGTAGGCATACGTGTATAGGCGGTTCCCTTCACAAGATTGAATGGATGGTCGAAATTCATAATCTCGAGACCAGAATCTTGAACTTCCATTCACTCGAAATTGTGAATGGGAGCCTTAGGTTTAAAAAAATAAAAAGTTAACTTACCTTATTGGAGGGGCCAGGTCCCCCTGTACCCTAGCAGTTTAAATGTGAATGTTCTGTGACCACACTATAGCGGAGGAAAGGGAAATCTTCCGTTTTGCGCTTACACGTATAGTGCGGAATGGGAGATTTCCCTTTCTTTTACTATAGTGCGATCTCGGAGTAGGTATATTTAAGTAGGGGGTGTGGGGGGTGCAGAAGGGTAAAGCCCCCCTGCAAAAACATTTGAAAGGTGTTAATTTTTTTTTTTTTTGTCCCTTTCATATGTTCGAGTTTCTCTAAATTCGAGATTCTGGTTTCGAGTTTGACTTTCGAGTTTAGAGAAATTTGATCATATGAAGGGGAACCATATAGGTACATTATTTTTAGTTTTTTCACACATATGGTGGTAAAAACATTCTGTCAGACTGTTTTTATAGATTATTAAATGTTATGTGGATTCTTAGGCATTTAAAGTCCTTGAGGAACAAGTTATGGTATCATAAGTTAAACTATTGTTATGATGCCAATACTTCCATATCATTCTGTCTACTGATATTCTCAGAGGCATTCTCCACAAGAGATAATCACATGCCTTTATCAATCACAAAGTTAGGATATAATTTAGATAACTGGCCCATGTATGTATTTATTGTAGGAAACTGTTTATTACCATTGCATGTTTTCTTTCCCCCATTGCTTATCTGTATCCTTGTTTATATCTTTTACATGATGTGATAAGATTAGAATTTAGTGCCTAAACTGAGTGAGTGCCATAATTCACACCAATTAAAAAAGAATATTGTGAGATGCAAAGTGAAAGCAGAGAAGCATGTAAGGCAGTATTATAAATATTAAAACATATATATGCAGGAATTATAGGGAAATAGAAAGAAAGACTGTATTAGTGTGTATTATCAATAGTTGTTAAGCATGGTAAACAAACCACACTGTCAAACAGTACTAAAACTAATGAAACAATGGATAAACTACAACACTAACTGCAGTCGCTGGTACTAACAACACACACATAGATCATGATGGCAACTCTACTGGTTATGCATATTCAATATACTAAAGTTAAGTCTACCTCATATCTCCAGTGTGGTGTTACATATATGTAGATGAAACACTTGATGTCCCTAAGGGGTCACTTGCATATATCCCATGAGTTTCAATTACAGGAGGTTTAAGGTATCACACAGTTAAAACTCTAGCTTGGCTGGGTTTTTCTTGCAGTTTTTACTGTATGATTTGTTTGTGTGGCCTTTTCACCCACTGATATATGTAGTGTGTGTGCGTGTGTGTGTGTGTGTGTGTATTGGGGGGGGGGGGTGACAGGGGCTTGCGTCCTGAAAATAAAACTTTTTTTATTTTTAATCCTAAATGCTGTTCATAGGTTCATAGGTAGGTACTAGGCTATCAGCCCAGGGGCCTATATAAGCCTAGCCAAAAAGGTTCCCTGGCTTTCGCCACCTAAGAAAATTATTTTCCTGTGCCCCCTGTCAAGCAGAGCCACAGAAGTGATCCCCGGGGTGAATTTCCTGTCTCCCATCCAATCATCAGGATTTTTCTTGAAGAGTGCTAATGAGGGGCTTTGTTTGACATGAATGGGTAGTCTGTTACATAGCATGGAAGTCTCTGGGACAGAAATCTATCCCTCCAACATGTTCTGTTTATTGTGGTGACAAGGTTTAGGTCACTGGAGTGTTTGGCTCAGAGAGATTGGGATTTCTTTAAGTGTAGCATGTCCAACAGCTCTGGGTTTGACATAGCTTCGTATGTTAAGCAGAGATCGCCTCTGAGTAAGCGATATGCAACGGAGTAGAGCTGGAGTTTCTTGAGACGGTCTGCGTATGGCATCTGTTTGAGGCCGGTAATCCTCTTAGTGAGGTATTTCTGTGGTCTTTCCAGTTGTTGCAGATGTCTTGTGAGGTACATGCCAAAGGGGCATTGTACTCTATAATGGGTCTGATGAGGGATAAGTAGACAGGAACAATGACCTCCTTTTTTCTGGAGGAGAACCCCTTTGTGATGAGGTGTGCCACTTAGAAGGATTTTCTGACTACTGTGGCGATGTGATTATCAAAGGAGAGACTACTGTCTACCTTTGTCCCAAGGTCTCTTATCACACTTTCGGTGTTTAGTAGGCTACCGTCTGTGTGGTAGTTCATGGGTACAGAGTTTTTCCCAAAGGGGATGACAATGCACTTCTTGGCATTGAGCTTCAGGCCATGACTTTGACACCAAGCATCAGTCTCAGTGAGGCCCCTTTGTAAATCTGATCTGGGACACTCCTCCCAGTCTAGTGTCATTAGCTCATTCTACCTAATACAGAGAGAACATTTGATAAGGCCTTCTGTTTCTCCTTTTTCCCTTTCAGAAAAAAAAAAAAATTTTTTGCCTGAATTACCTTATGTTCTGACTGTGCTTCTCAAACATTTTGGAAATATAGAGTATATTTTAGAGCATTTATTATAACTGTAATTGCCCTACTATTGCTACAACTCAAGTGCTCTAGGTTGCACTTCATCTGAAGTATTTGTGTGTTTTAGCTGCTTTTCTGTATATGAGCGATCACGGTGGTGCAGTGGTTAGCATTGTTACCTCACAGCAAGAGGCTCTCTGGTTCGATTCTCAGCTGGGCTGCCTTCTGTGTGGAGTCTGCATGTCCTCCTTGTGGTTGCGTGGGTTTCCTCTGGGTGCTCCAGTTTCCTCCCACATCCCAAAGACATGCTGCAGGTGGACTGGACACTCTAAATTGGCCCTAGGTGTGGGTATGTGCCTTCTGTGGAAGGTTAGGTGCTGGGCTGGCAACTCAACACTGTAAAACTCCACTGCCAATCATGAGCGGACAGATGATCTGCTGTGGCGACCCCTAACCGGGAAAAGAAGAAGCTGCTTTTCTGTATATATAGACTAGCTACTTATTCTGCTGTATTACTGCCACTTAAATCGTTTTTCAGTTGTGCACTTGCCTTGCTTCATTTAAAAAGTTTTAAATTGCAAATTTTGTAGAGTTTTAATTGCATTTACTGTTTAGGACTACATACTCAAGTGTGTTAGACTTTTCTGTGTTTATTTACTGTATTATTGCATTGTTTAGCCTGTTTCAAAAAAAAAAATATATATATATATATATATATATATATATATATATATATATATATATATATATACTATCTTGTTTGCTCATTTCCCACCTTTTCTAACCAGTCCATATCCCAGGCCTTGCTTGTCTCAGGACTTTATTTTCTGTGTTCAGTGCGACTGGTGAGCATTGTGCTGCCTGTCTGGCGCTGGAGGAGTGGTTTCCAGCTCTGAAGTTGTAATTTTGTTGGCCTTTTTGGGCTGATTTCTGTCCCTTTCAACTTTCTGGCTTAAAAACGTGTGTTTGCACATTTTTCACATCGTGCAGCACTACGAGGCTACAGTTAAACTATTCCAGGTGCCAGAAAGTCTGCTCTTCAAATTTTCCCTTAAAACTAGCTGGTTTCTCAGTAGTAGCACTAAAATCTGAACCCCTGTGACTAGCACTTGCTCTAGAACCTGCTGTAAAGCACTAGGAAACCTGAAACTAATACAAGCACTCAGCTCCCCTTGTCAATAAGGAGAAATTAATCATAGGCACTAAACAGCCTACAATTACAAAGTACCTTGCAAAGGTAAGGGGAAACAGCTCTTACAAAAAAGCACCTAAACAGGCATGTCCAAGGGTCAGCTTCCGGTGGTTTCTCCTGTCCACCTGGTGAATCTGGGCATACTGGGACAATGCGGCAACTGCCTCATGTACACAGACAATCCTCTCCTCCTACCATCCAGCACTACAACCTGCGAGAGAAGCACTTGCATAGCCAAACTGGAAGCAACGCTCTCTCTGGTCAAGACTGTGTTAGACAGTCAAGAGGAGAAGGCTAACACCTGCATTACACCTCTAGCAACTCATAGTCTTTCAAAACCCACACCATCAACTCCCACACATAGCAACACTAAACCCACATATGCAGAGGCCCTTAACATTAACCTGCCCAAGCAACAAGGACCTCCGAAGCCGAAACACAAACACCAGTCACAACCAAAGTGACACATAGCTCACAACACCAGTGTGCCACCCAACAACAGCCCCTAAGGCAAGACAATGTATCCAACACTTTAGTCATAGGTGACTCTATAGTCAGGCACACTGATGTCCCACTCACCAGGCTGAACAAGGAGAAAATTACAGTCAGCTGCCTGTCGGGTGCCAGGATCTGCCACATAACGCATGCACTCAAGTCACTCCACAACAAGTACAAATATGACTCTGTCATTGTCCATGCTGGAGTAAATGACTTGAGACGTACCTCCCTGGACAACATGAAAAGAGACATGGAAGAGCTCTTGGATCATGTGACCCAGGCAGGTATGACCCTAGCCCTGAGTAGCATCCTGCCTTCGCCCAGAATGATACCACAGTATAAGGACAAAATGATTGACTTCAACAATTGGCTAAGCTTCTGGTGTCATTCAAAGGGGATCCAGTATTTGTCTGCCTGGGAAGACATGATCGACAAACCACGATGCTTTGCCAGAGATGGTCTGCACCTGTCACCCCTGGGATTCAGGTTACTGGCTAAAGCTCTTGCCACCCCTATAGTGCCTCTTTTAGGCAAGGTTCAAAAGATAAAACCACCACTGTAACAGATACAAGCATGCAAAATCTGAAGGTAATGCTACTCAATGCTAAAAGTCTAAACCTCAAAATGCACTCTCTCGAGGCACTCCTAAAAATGGAGAACATCGATATCTGTGCAGTGACTGAGACCTGGTTCAAGGCTCCAGAGAGCACCCCTGCAATACCAGGCTACAATTCTTACCGCACTTTTCTGCCACAAAACCAAGACCGAAACACTAAAGGTGGGGGAGTGTCCATATTTACCAAGGATATTCACACCTCCAGGCTAGTTGCCCAACACAATGCATCTGAAATTCTGCAAGTGCAACTAACACTAGTTAAGACTGCAATCCAAATTGTAGCTTGCTACAGATCCCCCACCATACCCCAAGATTCTCACTACACCATCCTAAACATACTGGAAAATATTAAGATACAACCAAACACCCTAATACTAGGTGATTTCAACTACCCTGCCATTAATTGGGAAAACTACTCGGGTACCAACTCCTTTTCCCAACGGTTCCTGGAATTCATAAATTCCAATGCCCTGGATCAACTAATCCATTGTCCCACCAGGGGCTCCAATATCCTAGACCTGGTCATTACCAACATGGGAGATAGATGCTCCACACCAGTGGTCACCCCCTCATTGTTCAGGTCTGACCATAAGCAAATCACCCTTGACATCCACATCCCACCCCCACCCCCCAGTAAGGAAACCTTCTTAAAAAACTTCTCCAAAGCCAACTTCATGCTACTGAAGTCAGAAGTGACAAACTTCACAACACCCACGCAGATGGGATCTGGAAGTTCGACTGCAGAATCCTACACTAAGGCACTGTACGAGCACATCCACTTGTGCATGAATCGTGCCATCCCAAATAGAACCAAGATGCTCTTCTCCAAAAAAAGGAAGCCAATCTGGTGGTCTCCTGCTATAAACAAACTATACAACAGAAGGAAGAAACTGTTGCAGAAAAAAGGAAAATCCCAGGATGCAAAAAACTCCCTCACCAGCTTCAGTAAGAAGCTGAGATCCCTCATAAAATCCTCAGAAGCTAGTTACAAAAATAAAATTGCCAAAGATTCCAAAGACAACCACAAGGCATTCTATAGTTATGTCAAGAATCTAAATGGCAATGCTCAGATCTGCTCTGAACTACAACAGAATGGCATTAAATATACTGATCCCAAGGATATTGCCAATATTCTGGCAGATCAATTTAGTGCCAACTTCACTCCCCTCTCACCCCCTAAAGGGCCCATCTCAATACCAAAAGATTGCCAAATGCCGATAATCACAGCCACACAGGTAGAAACAGCACTCTCCAAAGCTAAGAATACAGCATCCATGGGACCAGATGACATCCCAGCTGTGTACTACATGAACTACAAAATGAACTGGCACCCCACCTAAGTGTCATGTTTAATCATAGCCTCACATCAGACTTCGTGCCCACTGAGTGGCGCACAGCTACAGTTATCCTGCTCAACAAGGGAGGATCCACCTTGGATCCCGGGATCTACCGTCCCATCAGTCTGACAAGCCTGATCTGCAAGGGCATGGAACGCATTACCATGGAACTTATAAACAACGACATTGGCAACCTCCAGACACTGGACCCCACCCAGTTTGGGTTTGTGAAGGGCCGATCTTGTCTCCTGAATCTGATTGACTTCGTTGAGTCGGTCTCCAGAGCTGTGGACGAGGGTAAGGAGATCCACACAGCCTATCTGGACCTCGCCAAGGCCTTCAACACCGTCCCCCACTCTGGAATCATAGATAAACTTACTAAGCTGGGCATAAATCCCTACGTCACTCTATGGGTTGCCAACTGGCTTACTGACAGAACCCAGACTGTAAAAGTAGCCGACTTCAAATCCAGCTCCAGACAAGTGACAAGTGGAGTACCTCAGGGTTCAGTCCTGGGACCACTCTTGTTTGGCATCTACTTCTCTGAAGTACAGGCCAACACTAAGGGACTATGGCTAACAAAGTTTGCAGATGACTGCAAACTGGGAGCCATTATTGAATCCCCAAATGATGTGGGTATTCTACAAAAGGGCCTTACAGAAACAGATGCCTGGTGCCAGAGCCATGGGCTCAAGCTTAATGCCAAGAAATGTATAGTCATCCCCTTTGGAAAAAAACATGTACCCATGAACTACCACATAGGTGGCAGGACACTAAACATCGAAAGTGTGATGAGAAACTTAGGGACACAAGTGGACAGTGGTCTCACTTTTGATAACCACATCTCCACAACAGTCAGGAAATCCTTCTCCATCGCACACCTCATCACTAAGGGCTTTTCATCCAGAAAAAAGGAGGTCAATGTCCCACTGTACTCATCCCTCATTAGACCCATTATAGAGTATAATGCCCCATTTGGTATGTACCTCACAAGACATCTGCAACAGCTGGAAAGGCCACAGAAATACCTCACTAAAAGAATCACAAGCCTAAAGCAGATGCCATATGCTGACCATCTAAAAAAACTCCAGCTATACTCTGTGGCATATCGTCTACTCAGAGGCGATCTCTGCTTAACATACAAGGCCATGTCAAACCCTGAGCTGTTGGACATGCTCCACTTAAAGAAATCCCAATCCCTCAGAACCACACGCTCCAGGGATCTAAACCTTATCATTACAATGAACAAAACATACTGGAGGGATAGGTTCCTGACCCAGAGACTCCCCATACTCTGGAACAGAGTGCCCATACATGTCAAGCAGAGCACCTCATTGTCCCTCTTCAAAAGGAACCTTGATGATTGGATGGGAGATAGGAAATTCACTCCGGGGATCATGTCAGTCACCCTGCTAGACAGGGGCCCAGAGAAGTAAATATTGTGGGAAAAACTTTCCAGGGAATTGTTATGGCTAGGCTTGCATAGGCCTTAGGGCCGATAGCCTAGAATGAACCTATGAACCTATAGAATGTCTACTTCATTAGGTAATTCTATTATGGGTCCTAGTTTTCAGTCGTCTGCAAACTTCATTAGCCAAAGACCTTCTAGGTTAGCCTGAACTTCTGAGAAGTAGATGCCAAACAGGAGAGGACCCAGGACTGAACCCTGTGGTACTCCACTTGTCATGGTCTGAAGTTGGATTTGGAGTCAGCTACTTTCACTGTGTGGGTTCTGTCAGTGAGCCAGTTAGCCACCCATCTTATGACATATGGATTTATGACTAGTTTAGTGAGTTTATCTATAATTCCAGAGTGGGAGATGGTGTCAAAAGCCTTGGCGAGGTCAAGATAGGTTGTGTACACCATCTTACCCTCGTCCACGGCTCTGGTGACTGCTTCAAAGAAGTCAATCTGGTTTAGGAGACATTATCTACCAGAGTTTGGAGGTTGCCTATGTCTTTGTTTATAAGCTCCAAGATGATACATTCCATGGCCTTGCAGACCAGGCTCACCAGGTTAATGGGGCGGTAGTTCCCTGGGTCCATGGTGGCACCTCCTTTGTGGAGTGGGATAACCGTCGCTGTGCACCATTTAGTAGGCACAAAGCTGAAGTGAGACTATGACTGGACATGGTACTTAGGTGGGGGGCCAGTTCATTCTGTAGTTAGTGCAGAATGCAACCTGGGATGTTGTCTGGTTCCATGGATGCTGTGTTCTTGGCTTTGGAGAGTGCAGTCTTTACTTGTGCACTTGTGATTACAGGGGCTTTGCATTCTTCCGGTATTGAGATGGGCCCTTTGGAGGGGGGGGGGTAAAGTTTGCATTGAACCTATCTGCCAGGATGTTGGCAATATCAGCTGGGTCTGTATATTCTTGTGCCATTGTGCTGTAGCTCAGAGCAGATCTGAGTGTTGCCATTGAGATTCTTGATATAGCTGTAGAGTGCTTTGTGGTTGTCTTTAAAATCAGTGGCAATTTCATTTTTGTAACTAGCTTTGGAGGATTTTATGAGAGATCTCAGCTTCTCACTGAGGCTGACCAGGAAGTTCCTGCAATCATGGGATTTTACTCTTTTTTTGCAACAGCTTTTTCCTTCTGTTGAGTTTGTTTATGGCAGGGGACCACCAGATTGGCTTCCTTTTTTGGAGGATAGCATCTTGGTTCCGTTAGGGATAGCACGATCCATGCACTCGTGTATGTGCTTATACAGTGCATTTGTATAGGCTTCAGCAGACGTACCTCTATTTTCCATCTGTATGGGTGTCATGAAGTTTACCACTTCTGTCTTAAGAAGCATTAAGTTGGCTATGGAGAAGTTTTTTATGGTGGCTTCCTTAATGAGGGGTGGGGGTGGGATATGGATGTCTAGGGTGATTAGCTTGTGGTTGGATCTGACCAGTGAGGAGTTGACCTCTGGCATGGAACACCGGTTACCCATATTGGTAATGACCAGGTCCAGGATATTGCTGCCCATGGTGGGGGTATGAACAAGCTGATTCAGGGCATTGGAATGTATGAATTCCAGAAAAAGTTGAACAAATGAGTTAGTACATGAGTAGTTTTCCCATTTTATGGTGGAGTAGTTGAAATCACCCATTATTAGGGTGTTGGGCTGTATCTTAATATATTCAAGTATATCAAGAAATGAGGAGTGGGAGTCCTGGGGCATGGTGGGGGGGGGGGGCTGTAACAAGCTACAACTTGGATTGCAGTCTTGCCCATTGTTAGTTGCACTTGGATAATTTCTGATGCATTATGCTGAGCAACTAGGCTGAAGGTGTGGATATCCTTAATGAATATGGAGACGCCTCTGCCTTTAGTGTTTCGAGCCAGGTTAGGTGGCTGAAAGGTGTGGTATGAATTATAGCCTGGTAATGCAGGGGTGCTCTTTGGAGCTGTAAACCAGGTCTCTGTCACTGCACAGATGTTGATGTTCTCCATTTTAAGGACTGCCTCCAGTGAGTGCATTTTGAGGTTTAGACTTCTAGCATTAAGTAGCATTATCCTCAGATTTTGCTTGCTTATACCTGTTACAGTGGTGAATTTGTCATTTGAACCTTACCTAAAAAGACACTATAGGGGTGGCAAGAGCCTTAGCCAGTATCTAGAATCCCAAGGGTGACAGGTCCAGGCCATCTCTGGCAAAACATTGTGATTTGTTGATCATGTCATCCCAGGAAGACTGATACTGGATCCCCTTAGAATGACACCAGAAGCTTAGCCAATTGTTGAAGTCAATCATTTTGTCCTTGTACTGTGGTATCCTTCTGGGTGATGGCAGGATGCTACTCAGGGCTAGGGTCATACTTGCCTGGGCTACAAGATCAGACAGCTCCTCCATGTCTCTTTTCATGTAGTCCAGGGAGGTACATCTCAGGTCATTCACACCAATATGGACAATGACAGAGTCATATTTGTATTTGTTGTGGAGTGACCTAAGTGTGTGTGTTATGTGGTGGATCCTGGCACCTGACAGGCAGCTGATAGTAAATTTCTCCTTGCTTAGCCTGGTGAGTGGAACATCAGTGTGCCTGACTATAGAGTCACCTAAGACTAGAGTGTTGGGTGCATTGTTATGCCTTATGGGCTGTAGTTGAGTGGCACACTGAGTTTGTGGGCTATGTGTCATTTGGGTTGTGTTGGGGTGGGGGTGGAGGTTGCTTGTGTTTCTGCTTTGGAGGTCCCTGTTGCTTGGGTAGATTTTTATTGAGAGCATCCGCGAATGTAGGTGTGTGTTTTGTGATTCTATGTGTCTGTTTTGGTGGTGTAGGTTTTGAGGGACTATGTGATGAGTGTGGTGTGGTGCAAGTGTTTACCTTCTCCTCTTGACTGTCTAGTCCAGTCTTGGGTGAAAAGAGCTTTGCTTCCAGTTTGGCTATATAAGTGCATCTCTCACAGGTTGTAGTGTTGGGTGGTAGGAGGAGAGGGTTGTCTGTGTACATGAGGCAATTGCTGCATTGCCCCAAGATGCCCAGATTCATCAGGTAGACAGGAGAAAACACTGGGAGCTGATCCTTAGACATGCCTGGATAGGTGCTTATTTATTAAGTACTAAAAATTGTTTTCCTCTAGACAAGTGAGGAAAGTTCAGTGCTGTAGTAATTTGTACCTTATCTAGTGCTTACAATGAGTTCTGAACAAGTGCTGAGCTCAAAGAAACAGATTTGAGTGCTGAAACTAGAAAACTGGCTAGTTCTAATAAACAAAATTAAGCTAGAAGGCTTCCCTGCAACACAGAAAGGCTTGGGGGCTCAGAAGCTTAAAAACAGTCCTGGATACAGCAAATCTGTATCTGGACTTAGACGACTTATAGGAAAGGCAGGAAACAAGCTTAGAAATTTTTTTTTTTTTTTTTTTTTTTAGTGGATGTGTCAGGCTCTGTGTCAGATGTGTGTCGAGCTACACTGATTATGTCCCATGTTATATTAACTGTACAGTGAGTTTCATTAGCTGTGTATGCTACCAGTTTATAACTGGTCCTCCTCACCTTTGCCAGCTGAGTGATAGGTTCTTATTCCTCTTCTATTGGTTGAGATAGCACAAGTGATTTCTGAAGTCCCACATACCGCCCGACTTGGGCAGCATTATTTTTTCTCTAAGAGTGTGTAAATGGCAGCCATTGCAGTCATTATATCATCTCATATATCTGACTGAGCTGATTTATGACAACCAGATGAAGTCTGTGACTTGCAGTCCATGACTCATTCTGTTGTGATGGTCAGTGTGCTGCGTGTAAATCAGGCAGAGTGACTGACATCTTTATTCAACTCCATGCCTATAAAGTACCAAACTCATCTTTACAATGGCTACAAATACTGTGAAGGACAGTAGACACAGACACGTGTTCACTGTTATTTCCATCAGTATCAGCGATATAATGTCCTGTGGTGGTATCACCTCCATCACATCACAGTCATAAATCTTTTGTATCATGTGCAGTGGGAATTTGAAGATGGCACCATGAAGACTCAAGATTTCTGATGGTACAAACATTGTATTGTCTGTTTTTAGCACTACTTTGTGATGTATTGTATCTCTAAATGAGTTAGTTGGCAGACCCTAGCTCAGCGCACATCACTTTTCCCACTGCAATATCTACTGTGGAAAAGCTGGGTCTTCTAATAAGGATTCAGTGTTGAGTTTTAAGAGACAGCTTATATGCTATGGCCAAATGATATCTACCTGATTTAAATGTGGGCAATATTAGCGTTGATTTTACTCACAAAATGATAAGTAGACGCATACATTTCAAGTGTCCAGAACAAGGTGTAGAATGCTGAGCCGCAAGAACATTGCACAAGGCACCATTGCTATTACAATCTGTATATTTAAGCTTATTATCTACAAGACCATTAGTGGGCTGTTTAAATTTGCCAACTCTGATAATAAGACTGCATGTTGTATTGTAATTTTATGTAAAATGCCTAAGATCAGGAATCATAATTATTTTCAGTAATAAAATAAAAATAAAACTGCAGTTAATACACACACATGCATCCTTCGTACTGATGCCAGAACCATTAATAAGCATGGATGTTTATGCAATAGGTAGGCATGGATTGTTAATATCAAAACTAGGCATGCTTGTTAAGGAAGAGGATGATATACACCAGCAACATTGGATCTGGAATCTCAGCCTTTAGTGTTCTCTCTATCTTGTACACCACCTTGTTCTTGCAACAATTACTTATCTGATCCATCTACTTTCCAAGTAAAAGCAAAACAGGAGAGGTTATGAGCGACAAAGTTTGCAATGAACCTACTGAATGAATGCTGCAGTGATAGGAAACATTATTATTGTTTAATGACCTCATCTGCAGGGTTAGTGAAGAAGATTCACAGTTCTGTTTAGAGTTTTTCAAATTACTATAGGTCAGAATTTCAGTTAGACTTTTGGCTTATTAATACACCCAGCCTACCGAACTGAAAAAAAAACTATAGTCAGTAAATTGTTAAAATGTTGTCTTGCCAGCAGCAAAACTACTTTTGCAGATATCTTAAAAGTTTAAGTTTTATACAGACCAAAGATAACTTACTACTTAATAAAAAAACTCTAATGTCACTGCATCTTGGGAGTAACAGGACTTACTCCCTCACAGAGAAGCACCTTTAGGCTTCTATGCTCATGAATCAAAGATGATGTTACTACCCAGTGTTGCCTCAAAGAGTATTAGCCCAGAAGGGACAGTTGTGTTTTGTACTAGGCTAGAAAGGGATGTCTTAATTTCTGAACCTTTAAACTAGGATAGAAAGGTAGAGAGAGAATGGCAGATACAAAATGGGTGTTGGTGTTTACATGTTAGACAGAAGGTAGAGAGTTGCAAAACATAGCAGAGTATCAAACGGTGATGACTTGAAGTATGTATGGGTAGACTTACTTTATAATGCAATCAGTCTGGTTAGGAAGATGGGCGAGATGCAATATTGATGCAAGAGTGGAAAGTGAACATTTGTGGTGTCATAAAACCATGGGTCAATGACATGAAGTTGTTTGAGTATAGTTTGTTCTGGGATAACAGAGAAGGTTCAGGAAGAAAGGTGTGAGTAACAGTACATATAAAGGGGAAGATGAGATTTGAGGGCAGAGAGTCAGAAGGACTTTAAACTGGCAATGGACCAAGGGTACTTCCTGGCTTAGAAGATAGCTTAAATGCTCTGATAGTGCAAAGGGAGGCTGGTGAAATGATACTGTGACATCATGCAGCAGACAAAACAAGAGAGGAGTGTGAGAGACTAGAAAAGATAAAAAAAAATTAAGTAGGGTTGGAGGAAATAAGTAATGCTCATGGATGATCTGAATCTGCCAGGATCAGACTGGGAAATCCAGGGAAGAAAGCAAGTGAAAGTTGAGTTAGGTATTTTGAACAAGGGCGTTCCTTCGTTGAAGGTTGTGCGTTAGGCCCGGCAAGCCAGCACGTAAAAATCTACTGCCAATCATTAGCGGACCGGAGTTCCGCTGTGGCGACCCCTAACCCGAAAAAGCCGAAAGACACAAAAAAATGGCTTCAGCTAACTGGTTCAAGATGGTTCTGGAAAGGATAGAACTCTGGATGTAGTCATAACTGATGCAGCAGGTGTCATGGATATCTAATTTAAGGCCCATTAGCCAATAATGATCATACTATTATGCACTTTAGAACAGGGAAACAGTAAAAATAAAAGAACAAAGGCAATGGCATGGGATTATAGAAGAGTTTGCTATGTTGTGCTTGCTAGGGTGCTTTTCAAGGATGCATAGGAGACCAGGGCAAATAGAGTATCCATCTTATGACAATGGGTCAGGATGCAGTATTTAGAACTACAAACAAGAGTGTGAAAAAAGATGAAAGCCAGTCTGGCTACACAGAGTAGCAAATAGTGCAAATAATAGGGCCTACAGGAGGTGGAAAGCAGAGGCTGTGGAAAAGGAGAAAAAATTAAGGAAGCTAACAAAGAGTCAACAAAGATGATAATAGTAGCAAAATCTAACATTTAAAGGCAGTTAACTGAAGGGATCAAGAAAAGACTTTTAAAACCTCCAGGCACCTTTATAATTATAGACAAATACAACAATTACAATGAAACTGTTATTACTTCATTTACTATGTCAGTATTTGTCTCAATCAATCGCTCAGCTATCAAGAACACATTCAAAAACTCAGATCAGGCATTAACTACTTACTGTTTTGAGGCAAGAAACTCTCTTAGTCTCACTCTTCACCACTCAGGGCTGCTATAGGTAAGGCCTTCTTGCTTGCACAACTGGAATATGACTTACTTTTATTTGCCACCTTTTCGTGCAAAAATACAACCACCCTACAGACCCTTTCTAATAAATATGAAGATTTATCACCAGCTCACCACAGCATGAACATCACACTATACAAAGCAAAATGGCTACCAACACAAGCCACAGCAAACCTCCATTTATATTTCAGAGGTTCATAGCTGATTAGTAAGCTATCGGCTCAAGAGCTATCTTAAGCCTAACCAAGCCTACCACTAATTTACAAAAATATTACTGACGTGCCAAAACCCCAACGAATTTTATGGTCTGTGTTCTACAAAATGCTCTACCAAGATACCTAATCTATACTCGCTATGAAATATATTACAACCACCCCAACCTACAACCACAGAAGTCAGGTAAGTCCTGGCTAGTACTGGCCATACACACTAAGCCTCATCTGCTAAGGTATACAGATCAGTCAAAGCTTCTCTCTACTTGCTCACACACTTTGGCAGTCTGTCCCACAACATTTCACTGAAATTACAAGATACCCTAAATTCAGACTACAATGTAAATAATGTCTTAAAAACAAAACCAAATGCCATAGTAAAGGACATCATATAATTTAATAAGCTCTCTCACCATGATTCCTCTCATCTTATTACCCTGCTGTCCTAATTCTTCATTGTAACTCACAAATTTGCTTTTTGTAAATATGCACATAATTTTATTATCTTCATGTATATTTTTCTAACTTGTTCTCCTATGGTTGTGTACAATCTCATTGTAATAATTGTGTAATTTAGTCTTTGGAATTGTTACAGTGTTGCATGTAACCTGTACTGAGCTTGCAGTTAGTCATGCTGTGATCAGAGCTCTATCCCAGTAAACAAAATGTAAATGAAAAAATAAATAAATAAATAAATAAATAAATAAATAAATAAATAAAAGGGAAAGAAGGGCTTTTGGGGTATATAACAGAAAAGACTGAACTGTCTAGGCTGAGCAGAACTGACAGGGAGATCACAGAAGACTGGGAAAATGCCAGCACTGAATGAAAAGTTTGCTTTGTTCTTTACAAAATAAAGCAAGGAGAGAATGCCATGCTGGAAGGGAGGCAGGGCAGAATGGGTAGAACAGAGGGGGTAGCATGACAGAGGGGAGAAGGTTCACATTGGTGCTTTTAAGGGTAAAGTAAAAAGATAAGATGTGCTGCTTCCCAGAGTCATCAGATACCAGGCAGTTCATTCTGTCTTTTAACCACTCTCTCTTTATAGAAACATCACCTCATGCCTAGAATAAAGCTATTTCCTCACCAGATAAACAGTATGCCCTCTGTTCCAGTACTTTTTCTTTCTGTTCAGTTTAGTCTCCTCTCATGTTCCTTGTATTATCTTGCTGCTCCAATATAATTCCTTGTCTCCGAATGTCTATTTATTATAACCTCAGACTACCTAGCCTTTCTTCTTATGTTTTTCCCTCTAAACATTCCGGTAGCCTTCTTAAGTAATATGTCCACAGCTTAGTGCCTTTTTCTCTGTATGGTCTTCAGAAATTGATGCAGTACTTTAGCTGTGGCAGTACTTTCTAAACTGACAAACTGTCCTCTCTGTCCACTAAATCCATTCTGCGTGCTATGTACAGCTTAGTATGTTATTGGCTTTGGCTATTTTTCTCTAACTCTGCTCTTGATGACTCACAATCCAGGTCACTACCACCTATGTGTAGTACATTGTTGTCAGCACTGAACCTTAGTTGCCCTCTGCCTGCCCAATAAGGCTTCTGGACTCCTTAAGTCTGTTTTCACACTGACTACCCAGCCCCTGTTAGTACTCCCAGCTCAATGTTGTCTACAAACATATTAATTCTGTTCTTCATCTCCAGTGTTATGTCCACAACAGATACTGACAAGTACTAGTCACCACACTTCCATTTAATTACCTTGTTCTATTTAGATAGCTCTCTCCTCACTATTATGCCAGTCAGATTCCAGCGCATGTGATTAACAATTTAGTCTGACTTGCACCCTCAACCTCTACAGATTTTTCCCATGCAGGACTTATGAAAAGACGAAAATTCAGATAGATTGTATCCACTTGATTCTCTTTGACCACTTCCTCTGGTACCCAATCAGGGAGTTGGATCAAGTTGGCTTAACATGACTTCTTGGCTTATACTGATGTTAACTCCTATTGCGTCAGTTATTATAGATCAAATAACCTGCCAGCAGTTCCTTTACCTTTTCCTTTATGATTGCATCCTCCATTTACCAACCACCAAAGTCAGAGTCCCTGTTTTTTAGTTCCCTAGAATCGTCATGGCTGTCTGATTGAGTATTGATAACTCTAGCTTTTGAGACTATGTCTTCCGACTGGCACCAGTTCAAACATTCTTTGAGAGACCATGATAACGTATCTGTTATCATCCACCTGAGCATCCTAGATAGTAGTCAGTCTGTTTACTGAACCTTATAATCTCCTAATGCCACATTTTTCTTTCTTCTGTCCATAATTTTGTCTATTAATTTCTGCTATTCCTCTGTCTCTAATGCATCTGTTTTTCTACCCACATCTCTATTTAAAACTAGAATTCCTTGACACAAACATCTCCGTAAGGAAATCTGCCATCTCTCTTACTTTTTTGCACCCCCTCCTATTTAACTCTGTCTCTGACACTGACCTATCTTTTCCATAGCTATTCTAAATAAAGTACATGGGCTTTCTAAATCTCTTAGTCAGTCCTTCCTCTAGACCCATATAATTCTTTGCCTGCTCCTATCCAGCATTGTCACATGCCACTCTTCTCTGATTTGTATTTCTCCACCACTATTTGCATGCTTGATCTTTTCCATTAGTTGTCTCCAGGACTATTTTTTATATAACCACATAAGGTCTCATCATAGGTCCATAGGTGTGTACTAGGCTAACAACCCTTGAGCCTCTACAAGCCTAGCCCATAGAAGTGCCCTGGCATTGTCCCACCCAACATTAGTTCACAGTGCCTCTATCAAGTAGAGCCACTGGAGTGATCCACAGGGTGAATTTTTTATTTCCCATTCACTCATCAAGATCTCTCTTGAAGAGGGCTAGCAAGGTGCTCTCCTTGACATGTATGGGAAGTCTATTCCAGAGTATAAGCAGTCCGTGGGTTGTGAACCTGTCCCTCCAGCATGTTCTGTTGATAGTGGTAATGAGGTTGAGGTCTCTGGAGCTTGTGGTGTGGAGGGATTGGGATTTCTTTAGATGTAGCATTTCTAACAGAGCTAGGTCAGACATGGCGTTGTAAGTCAAGAGAGATCACCTCATAGTAGATATGAGACAGAGAGTAGCTGGAGCTTTTTGAGTCTGTCCATGTAGGACATGTGTTCAAGGCCTAGGATCATCTTCATGAGGTACGTTAGTGGCCTCTCCAGCTGTTACAGGTATCTAGTAAGGTACATGCCAAATGGGGCACTGTACTCGATGATTGGTCTAATGAGGGAGGAGTAGAGAGAGATGATGACCTCTTTCTTCCTGGATACAAAACCCTTAGTAATGAGATGAGCCGCATAGAAGGACGTTCTGACCACAGTGGCAATGTGGTGGTCAAAGGAGAGGTTGCTGTTAACCTGTGTCCCCAGATCTCTTATTATGCTGTCAATATTCAGTGGGTTCCCATTGATGTGGTAATTAGTGGGAATAGAGTTTTTCCCAAAGGGGATGATGACACATTTTTTGGCATTACGCTTAAGGCCATGGTTTCGACAGCAGTCATTGGTCTCAGTGAGGTCTTTCTGGAGGATGTCTACATCACTTGGGGAGTTAATAATGGCTCCCAGCTTGTTGTCATCTGCAAACGTGGTCAGCCAGAGTCCCTTCATGTTCGCTTTGGCCTGGACTTCTGAGAAGTAGATGCTAAGAAGGAGAGGACCCAGGACCGAACCCTGTGGGACACTGCTTGTGATTGGTTGGGAGTCTGACCTGGATTCTGCTACTTTCACACTGTGGGTTTTATCTGTGAATCAATTTGCAACCCACCTAGTGATATAGGGATTGATGCCTAGTATATAGTGGTTGATGCCTAGTTATTTGATTTGATTTTACTAGTTAGAGCCTTTAATATATAACTTTCTGTAATCCTCCTATAGTTACCATGGCTTCTCCACCTTAGTTAGTTCCAGCACTCCACCCAGATTTGTCCATATTATTTTCAAGCTCTTCTCCTAATTCAGCTCTGTCATCCCATGATCAGTACTGGTAGCAGGAACATCACTATAGCTACAATTGCCTCTTTTCTTGTGCAAACCTCAGGTATATTGTACATCTCTCCTTGTCTATTACTTCCATTTTATACTCTGGTCTGTTTTTGGAAGGTTGAAATCCTCCATTATTGAAAAATTACATGGAGCTGCTTACTGCTTGGTGTGATGGATTTGAAGTGTTCTTAAGACACTCAGTCTTGCTGGCTGGATTCTGCTAAAATTCAAAGTCTGGTTATATTTGCATTCACAGTCTGTTGCATACAGAAACTTGCAGAATATACACTGATGAGAGAATATACTTTGCAGCATCAACTTTAGAGAGCAGTAACAAATAACTTTTTATAATAAACCAAACGGAACAACGTTGCAGCTTAAAAGTACTGTTCCAACTTTACTTCTCATATAGTACAGATGATGTGAGAGATATAACATTTACCTTAGGACAAATGAGTCCCTACCATACCTCTAACATAACTGGATTTATACAGCTCTTTATATACACTTTTTAGTCATGCATAAACATATACATTTGCTCTTGATATTCTATTTTGGAGAATTGCTCATCCTGTAGAAACAATACTAAGCTTCCTTGTTTAAGAATGTTTTGTAAGAGACCAGCTTTTCTGACAGTGTGAACATCCTGTATTCTATTTGGATCTTTGTACAAGAACATCTGTTCTTTTGCCAATGCTGATAAGTGTCCTGTTGTCCATGCAGAAAAACATTGTTTTGACAGTGTGATTGTCCATTCTTTAAAAGCAGATTTTGCATTTTTGCTCTTGCATACATCCTGTTTTTAAGTCTGTAAGGGAAAAATGTCCATTCAGCAGGTTCCTTATTTTCCAAGCCAGGGTCATTTAGTATGACTGCTGATCACATATTATTAAACTCTGTTTCTGCATTTAAGCAAGCTTTTTATTTCAGCATATTTACAACAGAATTAATTTCAGCCTTATATTCATAATATCTAACAATTATAACCACCCTATTACTTCCTGTCCAGTTCCTTATCCCACCTTTGATTATATAGTCTCCCTAGTTGCTTCATTCAGCAGTCAGTAGATTGTATTTGTTCATCAGCTCACTTCACAGCAGCCTTCTACCTTCATTGTCTTATAGCTGATAGTAAGTGATTTTCCATTTTCCTTATACACATTTGGCCTAGTCAAGTCATCATCTTCTATTGCATAACATTTTATCCCATCTTTTAAATAGACTGCCACTTCCCTTCCATCCTTCCATGCTTTCTCCACTACATGGTTCTGTATCCTGGCTCTGCTACATCCCTTTTTCCTTTTAACCAGGTAGTTATTATTTTTTCTTTAGCAGGCTCTCCTGATGACCTAATATGTTTCTGCTCTTTTATTTTCCAGACTTCTTAACACTGTACAAAATGACACCCTCATGCCTTTTCCTGGTGTCCTCCACTGCATTCTTAGTATATGCATCCTTTTTTCCATGCCTTCTTTTTGTTTTCCTACTCAGCCTTCCCATTGAGGTCTCTTTATTCTGTCTTTCCACCATCTAACTCTACAGGCTTCACTGGTCTGATGTATCTTTATAGACCTTCCACCAACACAGCTGTTCCCTGCATGCTGAGATGTATCTCTGTGTTCTTTCCAGTAAAGGCACTCCAGTTCCCAAATCTTCCCACTATATTGACTCCTCCATGATGGCGTTTTATGAAAGTTTTATACACACACACACACACACACACACACACACACACACACACACACACACACACACACACACACACACACACACACACACATCTGGAACGTTTGTAAGCATTCATCAAGAATATAATTAAAATACAACTAATCATGTCACAAATAATCATAACAAGTCATCAGATACACCATTCATTGTATCTGCAATATATAATATCACAAAACATTAAATTTATAAAAGAACAGCAGCTTTTTTAGACATGAGAACAGACGTACTACTTGAAATTCCTTCACAAACATATTGCTATTCTGATAAACATACCATTCTGTGAAAACAATACTGTAGGCTAGACCCTGCTGCTTTTTATTAACACATGCACCTCAATTAATAAAACTAATGTAAATAAATGCATTAAAATGCCTCCTGAAATAGGGGCTCTGTCCCCAACCCCTTATTTAGATATACTAATTCCATTATCACATAACCACAACCTTAGGGGGAAAAACCCATATATTTATGCTATGGTCAACAGTATGACAGATGGGCTGTAGCATAACTCAGCCACTGAAATCCCCAATAAATCAGACTACCAAAACACCTCTCAGTGAAACCAATGCGTAACAAAAAATGTGAGTTGTATGGGCGAATAAATGAATGTATCCATAAGCATGATCAGGTGAGGGCAGACTATAACTTACAGTGACTGTGTGTGCAAATCCAAAAGACACTGGCAGCGGTTATCATAACCGCTTTATTTTGTGTTCAGTGTTCATGACATGGATGCCAAGGAATTCACCTTGAATTAATCAAAAGTAAGGTTTTAAAATGTGATATGGGGGAATGGTTGACATCTGATGTACTCCCTTTGCACGGGAAGCAATTTAATTCAAAGTATTTTCTGTACTTCTGCAGACATAGGCAGAAACAGGTGTTGAAACAAAGCAATTTCATGCCCTGCTACTGGTCAGCGCTGTCTGGTTTTCATGCAGGGATAATGTTAACAGCACCCAGGGGGCACTTAACAATTGTTAAGCACCCCTCTAAGCATGGTTAAGGTTGGGTCTCACAGCGCTGAGCCAGAATATAATTTAGTCATTTTTTAAGCAAAATCAAGGTGCTTCGTGTACTACATTTTTTGTTAAACAGTTTGTTTGGATGAGTTATACAGTTTATATTGAAAATATAAGGTAAAAAGATTTCAAATTACGACTAAAACATGATAGTAAATAAAGTTTTGCATTTGTAAACTTACAAACTTCAAAATTTAAATATTTTGTTCAGTAACTTGGATAGTAAGCGCATGTATGAATTTTACAATGTTGTTGTTGTTGTTCTATCTTTCGGCTTTTCCCGGTTAGGGGTCGCCACAGCAGAACACCGGTCCGCTAATGATTGGCAGCAGATGCACAACCTTCAATGAAGGTATGCCCATTCACGCATGTCTCTACACAGAAGACGCTTTAGCTGAGAATCGAATGGAACAACGTCTTGCTGTGAGGTGACAACGCTACCGCAGCACCACCACCGCAGTATGTTATGAATTATGTCATTAATGTAACATGATTTCTCAGAAAAATGTTTCTAATGTGAAATGGCAACCTGCATTTATTAAGAATACAACTGTTTCATAAATAATTGTAAAAAGTGTGATAAGCACATTTGAAAATGTTAGTTACAAATACTGAAAATCATCCGGGCTATGACCTTTTCATTAATTTGTTGAATGTAGCAAAATAATTGCCTGCATTATTTGACCTGGAA
Source organism: Protopterus annectens (assembly GCF_019279795.1). NCBI lineage: Eukaryota > Metazoa > Chordata > Ceratodontiformes > Protopteridae > Protopterus > Protopterus annectens. Next base: position 376,063,362 of record NC_056735.1, read on the forward strand.
AAACTACATTTTATAAGCATTACTTTAGATTACCTAGAAGGAGGAATGTATAGCTCACAGATTACGTGTATAGTAAATAATTTACAAAAATATTCTTTGAATTTACTAGGCAAAACCACACTGAACAAGACATTGTCATTTTAGTACCCTTGTAAATGCTATAAAACAGCCCTTTTAATATACAAAGTTTGACAAAATTAAAGTTATAAGTGCGTATGGCTATTATACAATGCAATCTCATGAGTCTGCTGATTTCAGTATTTTCATGCAGAGCTTATTGTATAGCCTTGTTTTTCAGAGACTCTAATAAATCTGATGCCATTTCTAACATGCAAGCCATGTTTTTAAATACCCCTGATAATGCCATTTCATAATAGTTTTAATAGATGATATCACATGCAGCTGAGCAGCCTTGGCTTTGGCAAATGATTTTTCACTTGTGTCTTAAAAATGAATGCTATGTTCCAGTTTCCATACTTTACTTGATGTATTCCATCAGTCAGGTAAAATGAACTTGATACCACGTGATAGTTCTTGCTGTTTGGTGGGCATCATATGCAGGACAACTGTGTTTCTCAGTACTGGCATGCTTTTGGAAAGCATTGAGTCATGCTGAGACATGTTTGTGGAATGGCCTCTCTCATACTCATCTCAAAGCACCACCTACCCGACACAAACAGAACAGTAAACAAACCCTCAGGTAAATTCTGAATATTTAGGCAATCCTTTGATACACTATGAGAATATCATTTTTCTAGGGCTTTCAGTAAGTCCAAATAGCAGACATGAAAATGTTTCCACATGATATTTCTGAGAAAGAATTAATTAGTTTTCCATGGTGTAAAGAAACATTATATTGAGAAGCTTTTGTTATTTTACTTTTGTAAACTGAGCTGCTGTATATCTTGGCTCGTACAATTCCTTCCTCTCACAAAGAAAACTCTTTCATTACTGCATTCATGTCAGACAAAGACTTATTGTAAATTAAGACAAAACCTATAATACATGCTCTGCTAGAAATAAAAACATCTAAGCTTATAGACCTCCTCCCTTTATGATAGCACCAACAGTTTTAGACAGTGTATACTTAAGTTAAATTCTTATTAATGCACAGAGGTGCCTTGATTTGCTGAATTAAAGTTTAGCTTTTCAGGCCATAACGGGATTAATAATTATATTTGTATTTTTGAATAAGATATTGAGAAGTAAACACCATTAAGTGCCACACAAGGCTCAGTTTAATTTCTTGTTCATTTACTTATGCATGTCTTATCACTCCATAAAATAAACTAATGCAGTCTGAAGGGATATAAGTCTTTTTATTCATACCTAGCATATCTGAATAGTAGTAGAGTTCTGTCAGTATGATATAAATGATGCAAAACTTGGTTGGCTCAAAAAAATAGATCAACAAGGTAATTAAAAAGAGTCCTTATTCAGCTTTTATATGGTTATAAAATATTTCTACCTAGCTACACAAAAAAAAAAGTTTATTCGGCTAACCATTTTAAGACAGAACAAATTAATAGGTTTATAAATTAGTGGATTTAGTTAAGGTAAAAATCATGTCAGCAAATGCACCATTTTAAGACAGAGTGATATCAGACTTGGAGTTTGTTTCCATTCATGTTACAGATTCCCTTGCCTTCCACAGAAATGGTGTTTTTTTTTAATCACACTGAAAACATTTATTTGTATGACAGGGCCAGAGATTGACCTGCTATAGTTTAGAAAGAAATGCAGTCATACCTCACCTTAGCAGACCATTTATTCCTAGACTCCACTTCCTAGTACAGACACCTAGACATTGTATATGTTATTTGCCCTTTAACCCTTGTATGTCAGTATGTCATGAGGGATTGTAAGTGCACTGTTTCTTCAGGTATGAGCAAAGATAAGTCTACAGGTTATTGTTTCTTCAGGAATCAGCAAAGATAAGTGTATAGGTTGCTTTTCCTTCATGATATTTTACAATGGATAATGACCGGTCAGAAAAATAAAACCTAAATCCCACCTCCCTAGTATTCCCTTGTCCAGACATGGTCTACCAATCAAGTGTTACTTCCAAGGCAGTCACTAATAATTTCAGTTTACAGTAAACATGGCATGCATTAGCATTGCTTATTCACTGCAATGCCAGTGAGCATGTTTACATATTGAGGCTGCTAATTTATTCACTAATCTTAAAACTGCATGAAATATAGAAAAGAGAAAATAGTGTTGTGTCTTAAGTAACAGCACATCTCAGCACTTCACCTCCAATTTATTTTAATTAGCCATCAAACACAAACTCACACATATATGGGGAGATTGTCTCACCTTATTTTAAGAAGGAGGAAATGCGCACACACACACACACACACACACACACACACACACACACACACACACACACACACACACACACACACACAGAGTGTGTGTGTGTGTGTGTGTGTGTGTGTGTGTGTGTGTGTGTGTGTATATATATATATATATATATATATATATATATTATATATACATATATGGATCTACTACTTTACAATGAATTTTCACTTAACCGAAAACGAAAAGTAGAACCCTACCTCAGCGAAAGTGCACTTCAATGAAAGTGCACTTTTACTAAAGTCTAAGAACCTGATTGCCTCACAAATAAAAAAAATATAACAAAAACATGATTTTGCAGGGGGGCAAGCCCCCCCCCTGCACCCCCCATCTGGGGGCTGTGCCCACCACACACCCAACTTCTGATCTCCGTAGTCAGTTTTCAAAGTTTCAGTACTTCGAACAAATGGGTTTGTACAAGTGAAGTTCAAAGTACTGAAACTTCAACCAAACATAGTAGACCCATATATATATATATATATATATATATATATATATATATATATATATATATTGCGGTGGTGGTGGTGCGGTAGCGTTGTCGCCTCACAGTTAGACATTGCACATTCGATTCTCAGTTAGAGCTTCTTCTGTGTGGCGACATGCGTGAATCGACATTCCTTCGTTGAAGGTTGTGCATTAGGCCTGGCAAGCCAGCACGTAAAAATCTACTGCCAATCATTAGTGGACTGGAGTTCCGCTGTGGTGACCCCTAACCGGGAAAAGCCGAAAGACACAAACAAATATATATATATATATATATATGTGTGTGTGTGTGTGTGTGTGTGTGTGTGTGTGTGTGTGTGTGTGTGCACATGTATATTTTATTTTATTTTATATTGGTTTACCAGGAAAGTCTGACTTGGAGCAAAGCCAATTTTCAGCAGAGGCCTGGGGAGAAATGCTCCAGACACATGTGTTTGTAATGTGGGACAAAATAGGAGCACCCAGAGGAAACCCACATGAGCATAGGGAGGACATTCACACTCCACACAGAAAGAAATCGAACTGGAGAACCTCTTGCTGTGAGGCAATAACGCAACCACTGCTCCATCAAATGCTGTCCCACTACGCCTTCAGTATATATGTATATATGTATATATATATATATATATATATATATATATATATATATATATATATATATATATATATAAAATTGAAGAATAAGGTAGCTGAGAAATCATGGTCAAACTGGGATCTAGGCAGATTAATGGACCAGGGTCTACCCATTACTTAGCTGAGTCTCCCCCGGGTCCACCCATTACTTAGCTGAGTCTCCCTAATTACCTTAAAGCATTGCTTCCACCTTCCAGTGTGCGTACTAATGACAGCCATTTGCTAAAGTAAACAAAAAGTATAGCTGTGTAATTAAACTTATCTTAACAGTAGATGTTTGAATAATCACTGCTGCAGTCTTCTTTGTTTAAATTTTCTAAGGGATTTTCTGCTTCCTCATCCAGTTTGGGCAAGAAATAAAACAGTCTCAGCAAAATGCTAGTAAGGACACATTTAAAAAACAATGGCAGAGAGGTTCCAAAAAGAAAGCAGGACCCCCCCCCAGGACAGTCAAATAAATCAGAACGACTATGTGAGGGACCTTGCCCCCTCCGCCCCCACCGCGCGCACTCACACACACACACACACACACACACACACACACACACACACACACACACACACACACACACACACACACACTCACTCCATTATTCTTTTCAGAAAGTCTGAATCTAAATTACTTTGACAACATATTGCTTCAGACACATATGTCCTGAGACTGATTCAGCAGGGTTACAGATAGCAATGGGAAGAAATTCTCTCCTATGCAGCATACAAGCTGAGCAGGACAAAGGCAGACCCTCATGATCCATCTATGGGGAATTCGTCAAGCAGACCTTTTTGCCTCCACTCTGAACAATCAGATGGCAAAATACTGCTACAGGACTCCAACCAAGAAGGCATGGAAGGCCTTTTCTTTGCTTGTACAGGAATATTCCTGCATGCTTTCCCACCCTTTCCACTAATATTCAAGGTGAATTCTTTCTGACCCAGGCAACTGAGGTTCTTTCTGTTTGAATTGGGCAGGGGCAGCTACCACAAGTTTCATCACAGACTGGATCTACTCACACATCCTGGCCCTAAATAACTTTAATTGGATGCTTGGATGACAGGACCTTAATAACTTTTAGGCACTGTTTACTGAGCACATGCAGCAGGTACTAATGGAGACAAGAATGCCTTCTACTAGAAAACCATATACCAGCAAACGGAATTTTTTTTCTAGCTGGTGCCAACAATGGCATAGCTTGGGCTGGGTGAGAGAGGCAACTGTCCTAGGAGCAAAGTATTGGGGGTGGTCATGATCAGCTTTATTGCATTTGCAGTCAAACCTGAGCACTGCAGCACTCTGTGTGTGGTCTAAACTGTGGCAACTGCTTTCTACATTGTAGAATGCAGTTTGCTACTTTTTAAAAGTAAAAAAAAAATTATTTTTTTAATGAAACCGTGAGCACTGTAGCACTGCATGCAGCATACCTGTCAACCTCTTAGAACAACATTCTGTGAAAATCTATACAGTGAGTTGAGAGTTATGCCATGCAGGTAGGGTATAAAATGTAGCAACTGTATGCAACCTTTGTAGAAAGCAGTTTATTACATTTTAAAGGAAGATTTGTTTTTGTTAACTAAAACATGAGGAACATAGTACTCCTTGCAGGCAGGGCATAAACTGTGCAACAGTTTGCTACATTTTAAAAGAATAAATTATTTTTTTAATAAAATGTGTGGAAGGAGGAAGATCAGGAGCAAGGCACAGGAACAGGACCTGAATTGCTGGGACACTGTCAAGGTTCATTTGTTTGCACTCTTTTAAGACATTCCCATGTCAAAATATGTTGGAAAGGGGTGTTCAATAAGAGACCTCCAAGAAAACCAATGGTTCCTCCTTGGCATCTTAATTTTGTGTAACAGAAGATAATGCTTGCTCCGTTTGAAGCAACTCATTTGGCTGGCTTGTAGTTCTTAATATGAAAAACAGTTTTACTTTTTGCTCTGACCTCTATAAGAAGAGTATCTGAGTTCCAAGTTTTTATGGTGGGTCAATCTAATCTCATTTTCTACACAGGCGGAGTTTATTTGAAAACTAATCCTCCTTTTATGCCTAAAGTGGTATCTGAGTTTACTTTAAGACAAACTATCCATCTCCCTGTGTTCTTCTCTAAACCACAAAATGAGGGAGAAAGGATACTTCATACTTGGATGCATACAGATAACTCAGGTACTATTTTGACAAAAAATCATCCAGAACTTCAGATCAGTTGTTCATTTCTTGTGAAGGTAAGCTGACACTCAGCAATCAAAAAAGACAAGCAAGGAAGAACATGGCTCATATGATGCACATTTTTGCTACAGTCAGTTCTTTAATTTACAACATAACTGTTCTGGGATATTTTTTTTTGTAGGCATCCTTCAATCCCAAATGATCACAGGTTTGTGCCTCTACTGGACTGATTTGAGCAGCATCATCTGTGGCTGAGCAGTCCAATCCAGGAGTGGTAGTCCTTTCCCCATTCTGAGCAGCAGTATGCAGATGTCACTCTGATATCATAGGCAGGGATCACCCTGAGGCCTCTCTTATCCTCTGTTCTCCTTGCCAAGGTAGGTTCATACATACTGAGTGCTTCCTTCTCTTCCCTTTTCCAGGCAATTTTGTCTGAGGTGAAAGGATAACAGGTGTTCACGCTGATGGAGTGAGCACTGAGGTCACACTTGCATATGTCCTTGTAGCTCAATCTGGGTCACCCTTTCAGCCTCTTTCCAGACTCCAGCTCTCCAAAAAGAGGTATTTTGGTATTCAACCATCTGTCATTTGTGAGACATGACCCAACCAGTGCATATGTCTGTGTTTCAGGAGGGTGAACATGTAGGTGGTGCCTGTCCTCTCAAGCACTGTGCTCTTGGGGATCTTATCTTGTCATGAGATACCAAGTATGTGCCTAAGGCAGCACATGTGGAATACATTAAGCTGCTGCTCCTGTTTTGAGTGCAGAGTCCATGTTTTATTAGGGTACAATAATGTGCTCAAAACATAGGTTGTGTAAATCTGCACCTCGGTGTGCAAAGGGAGCTTATTATTAGCCCATACTTTCTTTGTCATCCTGGAAAACATTGTGGCAGTTTTTCCAATGTGCTTGTTGATCTTGCTATCAAGCAACAAGTTGTCAGAGATTGTAGAGCTTGGGTACACAAACTCATGGAAAACCTCTAGCTCATAGCCACTCATCCTGAATGATGGCTCACTGCCCATATTTTGGCCCATCACCTGGGTCTTCTTTAAACTGATTGTGAAGCCAAATTCCATACATGTATCCACAAAGTGAGTAATGAGTGACTGAAGTTCTTGCTAAGTGTGAGCCATGTGAAGATAGGTGAAGGCTGCCAACCTAGCCAGATAGAATTATCTAAATTCTGTCATTTGTAAATATTAATATAAGCCACAGGCTTGTTCTCTTAAATGGAAGAAAATGGTGTTAAATGTGGAACTGCAAAAATATAACAACAGTGCACTCTGCTGTAGGAAAGCTGATATGTCAAGCATTGTATAATTGTTTGATCACAAAACCCGAAGCCGAGATGTCTGGATGAAGGAATTCTTGCTTTTATTTTGAGACTAGAGTAAATTGCTAGAATTTGCATGTATAATGTATTTTATTGCTGTAGCTTTCTGACCAGGTGCAAGATCAAAATGTCTGTTACATTCTGAGCTACTGTTAGCCCGGGAAACAAAAATAATGATGTAATCTGAAATGAGTCACTGGTATTGTGTTATCAATTTAAGGACAGAGAGACTCAGAGAATTTTGCATTTGTCATGAGAACATCCAACATCACCAGCACTCTGCCTATGCTCTATATGTATGTTTATTTTAGAACTGTGTTTTCTCTTATATATAGCTAGGAAGTAGGAAGATTCGATTAGTTTTTCTGTATTGATGTCAGAACTTTTCTACTATATTATTGTAAGTATTTCTCTGTGATCTCTGAGCTCTTGACTAGCACTGTTCAGTAAGAAGTATTGTCTTGTGTTTTTATTATTTATTATTAAATATTTTTAAACCTTTCAACTGTGGCTGTTTTGTGTAGAGATAGTTAAAGCTCTAGAGTACATTGCATGTATATAGTAATACTGTCCAAGTCACTCCAATAAGCTTTGCTGTCCAGTCACACTTACCATTTGGATAATAATATTGCACAGTAATAACTGGACACACGTTTTGTTAAGGGCCTTTTTAGTAGCTGACATTAGTGGGTGGTGGTAGCTGGTACTACCTTTTAGACTGGGTAGAAAGAGGGCACAGCTGGATATCTGTGCCAGCCTTCCCCAGGAGTGTCTGTGTGTTTGTATATAACTCATATCTCAAAGTGTGTGTGTGTGTGTGTGTGTGTGTGTGTGTGTGTGTGTGTGTGTGTGTGTGTGTGTGTGTGTGTGTGTGTGTGAGCTACTTGAGCAGGGACACGAAGCACTGGTTGGACAGAGAGGGTGCTGGAGGTTTTAGCTTGCCTACTAGGCTAAGATCTGGACTCTGTAGCTCTGCCAGTGGGGAGTCTTATTGAGGATCTGGAGATAAAGGGAGAAAACAGCCCCATACTGACTGTTATGTCTGTGTGCTCTTAAAGGAAATTGTTCTTTACTGTGTGTGTATTTGTTATCCTCCCCTATGTGGATACCCCTCACTGGTGTTACTAGTGTGGATTGAGGCTCCTTGATTAGTGGGCCAGTGCACGGGTGTCACATATTAATTGTTTGGTAGTGGTGGGATATCCACACCACATATTAATTGGTTGGCACATACTAATTTGCTTGTAGTGGTGTGGATAGTGAATTCCATTAGCTTGTGTACAATGATCACTGAAGGTGTTTTTGTACTCTAAATCAGGCATGCAGTGAATACTCAGAGTTGAGTTCACAATTGTTTTATTTCTTTTGTTAGGTTAGTCAGGGAGAGCTGGCAAGCATGTCAGCAGAGGAGTACGGAAATCTGACAAGGAGCCAGCTGGCTGAGATGTGCTAGGCTAGGGGACTGGTGCAGGGAAACCTGACTAAGGCAGACATGATTTCAGCTTTTGTCACAGCTGCATAAGAAAACAGCAACCAGGAGGATGATCAGATGGGCTGTGGAGATGTACAACACACAGGGAATGGATAGCTCAACCTTTGTGCAGAGGACTTAAAAATCCATCTGGAGCTAAAGAGACTGAGTTGGAGGCCAGGCATTTGAAAATGGAAGCTGTGGAAAAGGAGCGGCAGAGGCAGGACAAAAAGGAGATACTGACTCTTTACCAGAGTCATGGAGGTAATGGGGAAGGGAGTAACTGGACCACAGAAGCACAAAAGGTCAGTAAATTTCTTCCGCAGTTTAAAGAGAGGGATAATTTTGATAGTTTCATTCATATGTTTGAGAGGGTATGCAAACACTATGATGTTGACCAAAGGCTCTGGGTATGGTTCCTGACCCCCTTACTCCATAGTAAAGCTGTAACTGTGTTGTCTAAACTTGCTGATTGTAAATATTTTGATTATACTGCTGTTAAGAACTGTTTGTTAGAATTTTGTAAGCTAACACCTGAAACTAATAGGAAACAAGGCAGATGAAAGTGTGTGTGAATATGTTGTTGAACTAAGCATTTATTTACATAGGTGGGTGAGTGGATGTCAGATCACCACTTTTGAAGGGCTGGCAGACCTTTTGGTGAGGGAAAAAGCCCTTAGCACTTTGCCTGAGGACATGAGTATCTTGTTAGCTGATAGACAATGTGCTACTTCAGAGGAATTGGGGAAGTAGGGAGACCTATACCTAGCAAGCAGGGCATCCCTATACAGGAAAGGGACCCCAGTACTGCTCATGGGTCTAAAGGAACCCATGGTGGGCAGCCCAGACTGCCCTAACAGAATCTCCCAGTAGCAGAGGAAGCCACTAGTCCAGGTATATATCCAGGACCTAGGTTTAAATGTTTTGAATGCAACCAGTGGGGCCATGTGGCATACAGATGTCCACAGAGGCAAGGTGGGGAACAAAAGGTGAGAGAGCCAGTAAGTGTAAAAGACAAAATGCCAATAGTAGGTTGTCTTGAGACAACAGGGATACTGAACTACCATCCTGCAGATGTCCTGAGAAGGAAGGATTTGGATGAGGCAGTACCATGTACTTATGCAGTTACACGCAATGAGGCTAGGAGAAAATAATGTGGGTCTGGCAGCCTGGGGAAGACCCAGACAGACTGCATACTTGCAGCCAGGACTGGTGAGGTGCTTACTTCAGGGAGGAAGCTACGATGTAGCAGTGAGACTGAAGATGCGCCACAGCTGCTTGTGGGTACTGATGTTCCCTTGGACAGGGTAACTGCAAATGTAGAGGTGAGTAGTAGTACCCAGGCTAACAGTGAGGCACTGCTGTCAGAGGATGCCAGACTTCCTGTGGAAGGGGAGCTGGGAAGGGTTACAAGGAGAGAGTTGAGACAGGTTCAGCTCTCAGACCCTACATTGCAAGGCCTGAGGCAGGTAGCTAGTGAGGCACCTGATTCTCAAGGAAAGGGGGAATCTGTATACTGGGACAAAGGGTTACTATACAGACCCCTGAGTGAGGGCTAGAAGGTGAGAGAGTACAGCAGTTGGTAGTGCCTAGAACCTACCATCTGGCGCTTCTAGCCATAGCCCATGATATTCCCTTTGCAGGTCATACGGGCATAAAACATGCAAAGATTTATATTATGCAAAACTTCTATTGGCCTGGAATTTCCAGAGATGTAACAGGGTACTGCAAGAACTGTGGGCAGTACCAAAAGGTAGGCAAGGCAGAAGACAAGGTGAGAGCTCCTTTGTTGCCTTTGCCTGTGATTGAGGAGCCATTTCAGAGAGTAGCTATGGATATTGTGAGTCCCCTGAGTACCCCAAGTTCCACAGGGAAAAAGTATATCCTAGTGGTAGTGGATTATGCTACACGATACCCTGAGGCAGTGGCTTTGTCCTCCATTGAGGCAGAGAAGGTGGCAAATGCCTTGTTAGAGATTTTCAGCAGGGTGGGTTTCCCAAAAGAAATACTGACTGACCGAGGTGCCAATTTCATGTCAGACCTACTGGCTTGTCTGTGGAAGTCCTGTGGGGTGAAGCACATGAAGACCACCCCCCTACCATCCCCAAACTAATGGTCTTGTTGAGAGGTTAAACTCTACAATTAAGTCCATGCTACAGACATTTGCAGATCTGTTTAAGAGGGAGTGGGACAAATATTTGCCCTTTCTGTTGTTTGCTTACAGAGAGGTTCCCCAGGAATCCATAGGATGTTCTTCCTTGCTGAGAGGTTAAACTCTACAATTAAGTCCATGCTACAGACATTTGCAGATCTGTTTAAGAGGGAGTGGGACAAATATTTGCCCCTTCTGTTGTTTGCTTACAGAGAGGTTCCCCAGGAATCCATAGGATGTTCTTCGTGTTTCACTGTTGCAGTCATTACATTTGGGTTATCCTGCTGGCAGGTTGGCCTCAGTCGGCCTGAATTCCAAAGTCTGGGGTCTTGCGTCGGTTGCTGTCACCTCTTCCCTGACGTCAGGCCATCAGGGGTATAAAAGATGCAGCCGACGCCATTTTATTCTGTCTTTCTTGATGCGTGGTGCCCGAAGCAGAAGCAGTTCGCAAGTGCCGGTCAGCCAACTCCTGAGATTTTCGTGTTCGAGTTTCAGATCCAAAGTCTTCATTAAAAGCTAAGTACCCTGTTGGGGAAACTTTTTTCTTGCTCCAGACTGATGTCAGAAAAAGTTAATAATCGTATTTCTTGTGGGAAGCAAATACCTCATAAGGACTTTCATTCTTACTGTATTCCTTGCCTAGGCCCTGACTGCGACATTGCTAGTTGTCAGTTTTGTGCTAGATTTAACCAACGCACTATTAAGCGTTGGTACGATTTTGCATTAAGCTATTTTGGGCGAAGATTTAATTATACAATGTCATCAGATAGCCATCTGACTACCGGAGTTCACAAAAAACCGCAAAGAGAAAGAAAAAGACAGGCAACTGAGGTTCAAAACTGATGATGAAGCTTCTCCTAAGCAGGTCGCCAGTTCGCCGGTTCTCAGTGAGGTGCTTTCACAGCCCCTGACGCCCACTTCTTTAGAGTCGCAGGCTGCTACCGACTCCCACGTGGAGTCAGCCAGGCCACAGGAAACTCAAGGTACTGGAGCCTCGGAGATTATTTCCTCAGATGGGCCCGGAGCCGCTGACCAGGCATCGGCTTCTGAGGGTGTATTCAGACCTAAACAATTATATATTAAACTGACTTCAAAGACAAAGACTAAAATACCTTTAAAGACAAAGAAGCAAGTTCACCAGCCACAAGGACAGGCCTCCATGCCCAAAAAACAGATGCTCAAAATAGCCGAAGACTTAATTACCTTGATCAGGGGTTCCCATCCCCCCCTGATAAGAGGCCTAGGCAAGAGACAGATAATGAATCTTCAGATCAGGTTTCCAGTTCTTCTGATTCCTCTTCTGATCAGGAATATTCTCTTCCTCCCTATGAGGATTCTGATGCTGAAGAATCAATTCCTTCAGTTTCTCCTCTTGAGGACTACTCTTTTGGGGAAACCTTGCATACCATGAGGGAGCACTTCCACTGGGAGAGCCAAGATTTTTCAGAATCTAAGAAAAGGCTCAGAGACTTCCTTTTACTTTCTCAACACAGGCCTCTAGCTATTCCACCTGTGTTGGACATTGTAGATGATGTGTTCTCGGAGTCCAGTCTGACCCCTGACTCTTTACCTCCAGCTCCTGTTAAGCCGGACAGATACTACAGGGTCCCTGACTCTCATAAATTCCTTTTCAAAAACCCTACTGCAGACCCAGAAACTATTTCTCAGGGTCCAAAAAGGGTCAAGGCTTCTACTGCAAAAAAAACCTACCCCCTCTGATAGGGATTCTAGAGATTTGGATAGATGGGGAAAAAAGATTTACACATCTGCTACTTTGGCTATAAGGGCCTTAAATTTCCAGTTTCATATGCTCAAATATCAGCAATATATCATGACATTGCTTAAACAGAAAATGATGGCAAATTCTGAATGTGCAGAAAACAAAGAAATACAGGATTTATTGCATGCAGCTGAACAAGTTGGAAAGCATACTTTGCAATGTGGTTTTGATTCTCTGGAGGTCTCCTGCAGGGCCGCTGTTACGGGTTCTGTCATTAGGAGGGATGCTTGGTTAAAAGAACAAAATATGCCTGGCCATGTTAAAGCAAAATTATTAGATGCTCCTTTACAACATGATACCTTGTTTGGTGTTAAGGCAGAAGAGGTGTTAAAGAAAATGGAAGACAAAGCTAAATCTATGCAAACGGTTAATGACTTCTTACAGGTGCAGACACCTAGATTTAGCAGACACTTGCCTACAAAGAATGGGTCCTTTCCAGTCTCAGACAGACCTCAAACGGGCAGATCCAGATGCACTAGAGGCAGATCACAGCCGCAAGGATCCTACAGGTCTAAGCAGTGGAGTGCCTCTACCTCCAAAGGTAGAGAGTGTTAGATATTATGAATATAAATATGCTGAAAGATAAATTATAGAATAAAAAGTTTGCTTGAATATATGTATAGAGTTTAGCAATGTAAAGTGTGCATTCATACTATATGTATAACAGACAGGCTTCTCTTCACAGCATCAAAAAGAAAAGCCTAACAAAGCAATATTGGAAAGCAAGGATTATATGATTTTCTCATGTTTGCAGAACAAATATCTATTAACAGACATCCTTTTTTATAAATTCAGCAATATGTGATGTTTTTCCAGTAGGAACAGCTTATACAGATGTTTCCTTTCAGAATGGCATCCTCACATCAGCAAAAGTGCTTACATCACAAAAGGACAATAGAAAAGTCTAAAAACAGACATTATGTGACTTCCCATAGAAGGCCAGAAAAATGTACTGAGGAAATAACAACCTCTTGTGTGCGTGACTAGCTCTGTATTTAGCTATTGTAGTAATTCAGTTATGTGAGAGAAGGACAGAGAGAGGTATTTTGTAGAAGTCATCATTCATATCTGTAATGAAGGAAAACTTTGTAAATATATGCTACAAATCTGACAGACTACGTGTGGTTTGTTATAAAATAAGTTATCTGTAACTGTACTTATAGCTGCAAAATATATTTCTTTATCGGTGTGCAATTTGAAAGGCTTGGTGCTTTAAACAGACTACAGATGGAGTCATAATGTGTCTCTGATTCAGCAGTAAACAGCACAGCAAGACTGTGTGTCTTAAGAAGACTTCAAATCCCACAGCAAGCAAGCAGCAGTAAGCAGAGAGCATCCATATAATTTTTCAATGGTGACCCTGACGTGATACTTTGGATCCAGTAAGCACAATAAAATTTTTCAATGGTGATCCTTTGACAACATTCCTAGCCTGTATCCAAAAACAGGGGGAGTGAATGGGTAATGTCACTCCTGTAAAAGCACAGTAACGTTTATGTGAAGTACTTCAGATTTCTACAGTTTTCAACAGTTTGTAGCAATACAGTTTAATAGATGTCTAAATCTGGTGAGACTGCATTGCAGGAAGGTGGAGCAGTTCCATAAATTCTCCAGAAAAGGTACAAGACGAGGTTGTAAGACTGAATCTGCCAGTTTTGCTGTACCAACTTCACAAGTGACTACAGAAACTTTTCAACCATCTACAGTAAAGCAGCTTGGCCATCTGCATGTCTGTTGACTGGTAAGAAAATTATTCTGTGTTACATACAGTATGAATGCCATAGAGGTAATAATAACAGAATAAATGTATATACAGCATATTAGTAAATGTAAAACCTTATTAGGGCAAGTTAGTAGTAAGGCATTATGCAAATGAATTGCAATTTGATAGTAAGGCATTATGCAAATGGATTATAATATTTGACTGGTATCTGAAATAAAATCATGTGTGGTATAAAAATGTTTATTGTGTGTACAATGTCATAAAAATACAGTGCATGACATTATCCAAAGGTTAGACTGTACAAACAAAATTTGTAAAGGTAAAGAACCAAGAAAAGTTATTATGTTGACATTATATTCAAATGTTAGACAGTTATGTTCTGTCACCAGATGTAAAAGGTTTATTTCAGAGTTGCAACAACAGTCAAATCAGTTACTGATAGACACTCTAGTACATTTTGTTACAAAGAAATGTAATAAACTTCTAAAAGACAGACACAATGAGTTCAGGAAGCTTAGACAAGTTATACACACATCTTTTCAAAAGTGCATAGGAGTTTCAAATTCAGCAGAATGGCTTACTAAAGAATGTCAGAAAGACCATGCAACATCACAGGAAATTCAACTGCAGTTGCAGGATAAAGGAAATAAATTAGCTGAACTGACAAAGACTAAAAATGTCCTGCATACACAGTTAATCTGTGCAAAAGAAATATATTTTATAATATGTTTATGTTTTGAAAATGGTTAAGCATGCATGCTAGAATGGTAGGGACATGACATGCTTGTATAAAGATATACATATACAAGACAGACATGCATGTGTGTTCTTGTCATCTAGAGTACATTTGTTTACAATGCACAAAAGCAAAAGGCAGACAACAGCAAATATAAATAAACATATGTTATAATTGTATAGTAACACCAAACAGTTAAAGTTCTGAATTTTAAAATAAATAAAATCACAGATGGTATTAGTCAAACAGTTTTTGTAAAATTAATGGCAGGACAGTTAAATAGATAAATAAATAAAAAATACTGAAATCCATGTAAGGTAATTGTAAAATAATGTCTATTTATGTTGTATAAATGCATAGTTATGCAAATCACAATCACATTAAAGGAAAAATGCCAAAAGAATTAATTATAGTTTATAGAGTATAAAATGTGAGCTCAGACCTTCCTAGACTGAATGAATAGTTACAGGAAATGTTGGAAAGATCAGATAAACAACAAGACTGATTGCTAGGCAAGTAGCTTGAGTTTTTCTAAAGCATCATTGTTATTACAACATACTTGTTAAAATGTTTACATGCAACACTATTTGGTAATTGTAATAAAATGCCACAATTGTGCATAGATGTCACTGATAATCTGTTTGTAAGTAAATGTTAAAAGGACAAAAAAAAACACAGTTGCATCAAGTACAGCCAGCAAATGGGCTATAGTATATATACAGTTCAAATCAATTGTGCAGGAGGGTGTAAATACCTACTAGAGGTAATATACAGTGAAAGCTTTATTTAGTAACCTAATAAAATGGGTTATAGTATATATACAGTTCAAATCAATTGTGCAGGAGGGTGTAAATACCTACTAGAGGTAATATACAGTGAAAGCTTTATTTAGTAACCTAATAAAATAAGTGTATAACCAAAATGTTGGGCTGACATACATTCTATTCTCACAGCATAGGGCAGGTAAACAGTGCTGAAGTACTACAGGGGGAGGGGTACTTTCTCAGTTTTACACTGACTGTATAAGGGGGAGGGGCACTTTCTCAGTTTTACACTGACTGTATAACCAGTACTGCACAAGGGTCTGAAATAAAGCTACAGAAAAAATAACAACAAAGGTCTGAAATAAAGCCACAGAAAAATAAACAAGGGTCTGAAATAAAGCTACAGAAAAAATAAACAACAAGGGTCTAAAATAAAGCTACAGGAAGAAATATCTCATTCCTTTTTGACAATACTCTTTTATGGGGGGAAAAACAGGTATTAGTGTATTAGAAATACTGGTAAACTGGATTAAACCTGACAGGATAAGATATTTTACAAGTTGTTAATAGCTATCATAATGGTTATTATTGTATTGTTTAGTATTAAATTGTATTTACAACCTGTTAAACTGTAAAGCTATACAAGAGATAGTTTAAAAAAAACAAGAGATGATTTAAAATTGATAAAGCTATACAAGACAGAATAAAGATATGCAAAATGCATAAATGTTTCTAATAGCAAGAATGGTCACTATTTCAATATGTTTTTGACAAAACAATGTTGGTATAAGAAAGCATGAATATTTTAATTGCTGAGTATGTTGTTTAAAATAACAGGACATATGAATTTGGTATCAATTCCACTAGATATTTCTAAAGAGACAAACATTTTCCAAGATTGTGCTTAATATTAATGTTATTAAATTTGTAAGATTAGACTAAATGCACTTTACAGTCTTTGTATGTACAAATGTAGAAAATTTCAGTACAAATGATAGTCTTTGTATGTACAAATGCAGAAGAATTCAGTACAAATGAAATTAATGTCTAGTAATGAATATGTGTGAAAAAAAACATATTTAAAGAAAACAATGGGTCCAGGGTACCTAGTAAATTGAAATGCATAAATAGCAAACAGTCTGTGTAAATACATACTGATCAGGATACATTGTAATAAGTTCAAAAGTAATTTGTCAAGTTGTAATATCATTGGTTTTACCCCAGTAAAATAATTGCTTTCAAATATTTATTATCTAAGCCCAGTTCAATATTTTACCAAGATGTTATTGAGCAGTTCAGAGACATGAACACAATGTGATGGTTAAAATGACATTAAAACTGTATATTTTTAGCAGTGTATAAATGCTTGCAGTAGCACATAGTTATTGTCTCTTATAGTTAATTCAACAGTTGCAAAGAGTTAATGAAACAATTCTAAGTCATAAATTAAATTATGTGATTGCAAAATAATAAATTAATCAAGTAAAATTAAAACAGACACAGCTCATAACTGATAAAATATTTTCACAGAATGGTCTGCAAAAGAAAAAGTTGTTAAATACATTCAGTTTTGGTAGTAATACTTTAATATCATTGTATTAACTATGTAAAATTGCATTTTGACTTGTATCAAAAAAGACTAAAGGTTTTATATAAAAATAATGTGTTTTTTATATGGAATGTTTTGAGTATGTTTAAAAACAGAGGGAATTGTTAGATATTATGAATATAAATATGCTGAAAGATAAATTATAGAATAAAAAGTTTGCTTGAATATATGTATAGAGTTTAGCAATGTAAAATGTGCATTCATACTATATGTATAACAGACAGGCTTCTCTTCACAGCATCAAAAGAAAAGCCTAACAAAGCAATATTGGAAAGCAAGGATTATATGATTTTCTCATGTTTGCAGAACAAATATCTATTAACAGACATCCTTTTTTATAAATTCAGCAATACGTGATGTTTTTTCCAGTAGGAACAGCTTATACAGATGTTTCCTTTCAGAATGGCATCCTCACATCAGCAAAAGTGCTTACATCACAAAAGGACAATAGAAAAGTCTAAAAACAGACATTATGTGACTTCCCATAGAAGGCCAGAAAAATGTACTGAGGAAATAACAACCTCTTGTGTGCGTGACTAGCTCTGTATTTAGCTATTGTAGTGATTCAGTTATGTGAGAGAAGGACAGAGAGAGGTATTTTGTAGAAGTCATCATTCATATCTGTAATGAAGGAAAACTTTGTAAATATATGCTACAAATCTGACAGACTACGTGTGGTTTGTTATAAAATAAGTTATCTGTAACTGTGCTTATAGCTGCAAAATATATTTCTTTATCGGTGTGCAATTTGAAAGGCTTGGTGCTTTAAACAGACTACAGATGGAGTCATGATGTGTCTCTGATTCAGCAGTAAACAGCACAGCAAGACTGTGTGTCTTAAGAAGACCTCAAATCCCACAGCAATCAAGCAGCAGTAAGCAGAGAGCATCCATATAATTTTTCAGAGAGGACAAATCACAATCATACAGGAAACAGTCCCAATGACTTCCCCCTGCCTGCAGCAAGCACTTATCTTCTGGCAGCACCCTTAGGGGGAAAACTAGCACTTTTTTTCTCAAAATTGACACATTATAACCCAGGACAAACGCGTTCTAGACATAGTGTCTCAAGGCTACAAGTTTCATTTCCATACCCTACCAAGGGCAAACGGTTGGCCAGACCTGCCAAAAAATCAATGGGCAGTGGCTCAAAAACAAGTCGCAGCTCTCATTAGGCCAGACATGAGGGCTATTCAACAAGTGCCTCAGCAAGAGCAGGGACAAGGATTTTACTCAAGACTGTTCTTGGTACCCAGAAAGGACCAAGCATGGAGACCAATACTGGACCTATCTATTCTAAACACTTTCCTGGATATACCAAAATTCAAGATGTTGACCTTACAGCAGCTTCTGCCAATGCTGGGCAACAAGGCTTGGCTCATGACTTTAGACATAAAAGAGGCATACCTGCATGTCCCAATCAGACAAACATGCAGAAGATTCCTCAGATTCAAGGCTGGCTCAAAGCATTACCAATTCTCTGCACTGCCCTTTGGCTTATCTACTGTGCCCAGGGTCTTCACAAAGTGCCTGGCACCAGTAATTGCTTACTGCAGACAAAGAGGAATACAAATATATCCTTACTTGGATGACTGCCTCATACAAGCAGAGAACAAGGACATTCTACTACAGCATCTGACATTTGTGATAAGACTTTTAACATGCTGAGGGTACACAGTCAACAAAAAGAAATCAAAACTAGTATCCTCTCAAGAGTTAATATTCCTGGGTGCAAGCTTAAATACAACTGCCCAGCTGGCCTATCTCACTGCAGACAAACAAAGGCAACTGACTACCTATTTCAAGGAAATGGCAACAAAGGCCCAGTTATCTGCAAGAAAAATTCTGCAGGCTTTGGGCTTCATGGCATCCTGCATCTTACTAATTCCATATGCAAGACTGCATATGAGGAAAATTCAATGGTACCTAAAAAGCGTTTGGACACAACATTGACACAGTCTAGAAACAATGATTACTCTAATTCCCTTCCTGCAACAGAAGTTTCAATGGTGGGCAAAGGCTTGTCACCAAAACAAGGGACAGACATTCTCACTACCCGCAGCCAGGCAGAGCCTAACAACGGATGCATCAGATTATGCCTAGGGGGTACACATGGCAGGAAGAGGCATTCAGGGCACCTGGTCCGCAAACCAAAAGTATCTACATATCAATCAAAAAGAGATGCTAGCTGTTCAAAATGCCCTGACAGCCTTCAAGGACCTTCTTCATCCGGGACAACTACTGATAAAGACCGACAACACCATGGTCATGTGGTACATAAACAAACAGGCGGGCACTCATTCTTATCCCCTGTGCAGACTAGCCATGGCTTTATGGGACACAGCATTGACTTACCAAGTTCATCTGCAGGCACAATTCCAGCCAGGAAAGGAAAACACTCTGGCAGACGAACTAAGCAGAAACCTCATGGATCCCCACGAGTGGTACCTGGATCCACAAGTCTTCAGCATGATAACAAAGAAATGGGGACGCCCGGACATAGATCTATTTGCCTCCCCTCAAAACAATCAACTAAAAAGATTCTGCACAAGGACTTATCACAGACAAGCTTGGAAAGTGGACACCTTATCTTTCAACTGGACAAACCTATCAATATATGCCTTTCCTCCACTACCTCTCCTCCCCAAGGTACTCCTAAAGGTCAGGCAGGAGAAACCAAAAATGATTCTGATTGCCCCAGACTGGCCACGCCAGTACTGGTATCCGATCTTAAGGAACTTGTCCCAATGCCCAGCCTGGACCTTACCTCAAATACCTCATCTACTGTCCCAGCAAAACAGTCAGATTCTGCACAGCCAACTCAGGACCCTAAACCTGGCAGCATGGCGGATAATGTAGCCATACAAACCACACCTCTCAGTAAAGCTGTGATGGATGTCATTTTAGAAGCCAGAAGGCCTAGTACTAGAAAATCCTATGCTGGGAAATGGAAGAGATTTTACGCTTGGAACCAAGCTCAAGGAACTGATACAGCTGTCCCAAATATTCCTCAGATTTTGCAATACTTAACCGATATGCTGGACAAAGGCCTGTCTTTCTCATCAATTAAAATCCATGCCTCTGCCATTTCTGCTCATTACAATACAGAGCCACCACTCTTTTCTCATCCTTTATTAAGGCAGTACCTCAGAGGAGCCAAAAACTTAAGGCCTTCAAGGAGAATGCCAATACCTGCATGGGACCTCAATTATGTCTTGGAAAATCTCACCTTACCTCCTTTTGAGCCAGCTGCTACTGCAGATATAAAATTCTTATCTTGGAAAACAGCTCTGCTCCTAGCAATAACTTCTGCAAGATGAGTTTCAGAGCTACAGGCTCTCATGAATGTGGAACCCTTTATCATTTTTTTATCCAGACAGGGTCTCTCTGAGAACAAATCCTACATTTATGCCTAAGGTGGTATCCAGTGTAGCCCTTAACCAAACTATTCAATTGCCAACCTTTTATCCAAATCCACAGAACAAGGGGGAGACAATTCTGCATTCTTTGGATGTACACAGACAACTTAGTTTCTACTTGGACAAAACTAAGGTTTTCAGAAAGACAGAACAATTACTAGTGGCATATGCCACAGCATCACAAGGAAAGGCTATCTCCAAGCAGACTAGTTCAAAGTGGATAGGTCACTGCATTAATTTCTGCTACTCACAGCATGGCAAACCAGTGCCTAAGGGCATTAGGCTACAATCAACCAGAGCTGCAGCCACTTCTGCAGCCTTTCTCAGGGGAGTACCAACCAAAGACATTTTAGAGGCTGCCACTTGGGAGTTCGGTGCATACCTTCACAAAACATTACAATCTGCCTCTTTACTCTAAATCCAGGGCAGGCTTTTCCACTGCAGTTCTGCAGGGCCTCATAGCCGCTCGTAATGCTGTTTAGCTCTAGCCCCCCGACCATAGCTTTGGGACTCAACCCAAATGTAATGACTGCAACAGTGAAACACGAAGAACATAGTACAGTTGTGTACACTTACCATAAATGTAGATGTTCGAGTGTATTCACTGTTGCAGTCCAGGTTACCCACCTGCCATCCCCCTTATTTTTGCTGGAACTTATCTTTACTTCTCTAATCTATACAACCTAGGTGGTGTATTTGCTTCTAGATGAAGATAAAGCTTATTTCTGGTACATGTATGTTTTATTTACATAAATTTAGCCTACCCTTTTGGGGGCACCTGATATCTGTGGCAAGAAAAACTGAATAAAATGGTGTCGGCTGCATCTTTTATACCCCTGACGACCTGACATCAGGGAAGAGGCGACAGTAACTGAAGCCGGACCTAAGACTTTGGAATTCAGGCCGACTGAGGCAAGGAAGCCCACAGGATTTTTTGCAGGGGGGGGGTGCAAAATCCAGAGCCCCGCCCACACAGCCCTACCCTCACTCAGCCCTGCCCCCTCCCCCACGCAGCTCCCCCCCCAGCCCCACACACACACACACACACACACACACACAGACACACACACACACACACACACACACACACACACACACACACACACACACACACACACACACACACACACACACAGCCATTCCAGTGTCCCATTACTTGGCTATTTCTCCCCATTTGCCACAGACACTGTTCAAATCTATCAGTATACATACTGTTTTATGCTTTACTTCTACAATGATTACAGATATTTGGATTTAATTTGCAACTTTTCTTTCAAATTTTATAGCTGAAACACTGAGGCACGCATTTCACATTTGCTAAACAAAGCAACAGTCTTGCAATGAAAACAGACTTATCATTAAAACCTGTCTGCTTTTGAAACTCACATTGCTTGAAACAGCATTGAAACCCACATTCAAAGACAATGCATCTGGGCAGTGGCAGGTTAAGTTTACCTTTGGGCTGTTTTCAAAGCATATCAAATGCACACATTTTTAGGCCCATGCAAATGTATGGTGATTTATGTTCCTGATAACTGAATTATATCCCTTGTAAAGCACCTGCACCACCTGTTAGAGTGTATTTTAAATTTACAGTTTTGAATATTTTCCAGTAAGCAGTGAAACAATTCAAAACATATGAACCAGTAATGACAAACTGCCTAGTTCAGAACATTTCAAACATAAAAGGCCACTCAAACTTCTATCATTATAATCCACCAATATTAGTCCATATGCACAATCTCTGCAGTCTGCAGAAGTCATCTGAATTCCACATTAAAAAGATTTGAAACTAATGAAGAGATTGTTGCTATAAAACATACATTTCAGTGTTTCATCTACAAATGTAGTGCCCATTGCCCTAGAAGAATAAATTGCCTATGTTACATTAAAAGAAATGGTAAGCTGGTATATTGCAACAGGAATATGTGACAAGCTGAAAACGAGGTTCATAGTTACTAGGCACCAAAGGGACATACTCAGGACAGGACTGCAGCACCCCATGCCCTTAAAATACACATTTACACGCTGTGGGAGTAGAAGCTACAGCCCTCTGTATCAAGATGCAAGTATGCTACCTGCTGTGCTACTAACACTGCTTTAAAATTCTATACTACAATGATACCATTTGCTAAATAAAACAGTTGCATATTTTTACAAACCTAGCTTGACCTGTTAGTAAAAGAAATCTGGACAAAGCCTAAAATAAACAGGGACAGATTAAAAATATTGCTCTGATGAACTTATAAAGCTAAGTTGCTAGAATAACAGGATTTGTGTTAGTAAGCATTTTTCTAAAGGATATGACACATAAAACTGAAAATGTCTGTCACTGTTTAGCAACTGCAATCCTTTTCAGGCAAAAAATCTGGACGTTCTGCAAAAATTTGGATAGCTGAGGTATGGCTCACGGAGTATACTACCTTCCTCTGATACACACCCCTACCTGTCAATCTCATCTCATAGCACAAGTAATGTGTAAGGCCCAAAACTGGGAACACATTGAGAAAGTTGCTAGAATAAAAGGATTTTTGTTAGAATGCATTTTCTGAATGATATGAAGTCTGAAACTGAAATGCATGTCATTATTTATTAACTTTAATGGTTAGCTCATCATCCCAGTGATTTGTACCAAAAAAAATACAGACTAAAAATATAAAGCAGAAATCTGGACACTGAAAATCTGTACATTTGACAGGTTTGACACACATAAATCTCTCTACCTACCTTGTAGTACCTCCTTAGAAAGTGGATAGATGGATAGAGCAAATCTTTTGGGTTTCTAGCATCATGACAGGAATGTACTGCATTCCTAAATCAAAGTACGATTAAAGTTCATGAAATCTGTACTGTGTCAAGCTTTGATGTCTGCCAAAGTGCTCTTCAGAGTACCTGCAATGAATGTGCCCAGTAATGACTCCTCAGTCCTCCTGCAATTCGTATTTATTTGACTGATTGCACTTTATTTATGGGTGGATGTGATCTGCAATATATTGACCAATTGTCTATGAGTAGAACCCCTAAATGTTAGTCTCATCTTCATTGTGAAAAGGGGGTGACGAGAAGTGTTTCCATCCTATCTGATGCACCCCTTCCAATTGCTGTACTAGCACTTCTGTACTTCTTTTCTAGGATGACAGAATGACTACTGCACTGCTTAAGGAAGGATTGGTCAGAAGTCAGATAGGATTACTCAGCCTGACGTCACCAGTCCCAGCTGTATAATGCACTGCATTTACTAGTAGGGATGACTTCAAAGGTTTCCAAGCTTTAATCCCCCCCCCCCCCCGCGTGCACATACACACACACACACACACACACACACACACACACTGGAAATCCAGGTATTCTATTTCCACTAGTAAATAATTTCTAATACTTTCACACAACTTTCTTGTTTCGAAATAATGTGAGACTCTAATAATCATTTAGTAGTACACACAATGATGAACACTCCTGCATCCATTAGTCGACAGAATGTGTGTAAAAAAATAAAAATAAAGAAAAAACAAAAGTCACACTCCAGTTTTATTCTTTAGGTTTGAGTGACTAGTACAGTGCGACATACTTTTAATTGAAGTTTTGCTGAATACCAGCCTTGTCAATTCAAAATGATGACATGAGAGTTTGAGTTGTGCATCAGAAGATGAATGCCATATAATGCATCTTACACAAAACATCCCTACATTGAAGGTTGTGCATCAGGGCCGGCAACTTGGCATGTAAAAATCTACTGCCAATCATTAGCGGACCGGAGTTCCACTGTGGCGACCCATAACCGGGAAAAGCCAAAAGACACAACAACACAAAACATCCCTACTGATTGAACTTTGTAAAGTAATCCCAACTAATAAGTTGTGCAGTCTTCTCCACTGGAGCAAATGTTTTACACCTCTGACAATAAGATTACATGTTTCAGGTGTATCTCCATGACTCCATTACATGCCAACTTTAAAAATACCTTAATAGTAACACAACAGGCAGTTGAACTATACGAGTCATTGATTCATTTGAGTATTTGCTTATTGGTAAAACTGGAAAAGTATCTTACAACTGGGCTCTAGTGGTCTTCCCCCAGATAAATTTAAAATAAACGCAGAATCAGCTCAGAGATGGGACAGTGGTCTCTTAAGGGAGTCAGAGGCACTTGAAGCCTGTTGGAGTGCAGAACTGCCTTCAGTGTTTCTTTTCACTGCATACCTGGGCACTGAAAACTCCAAAATGACAAGTGTTTCGTAGTAACTGGTTAAGACGGGAAAATACACACACCTCTAGGGAATACAGACACGGAGGGTGCAGAGCACCACTCACTCTCACTCCATCTCAAGTAAGTGCTCCACTTTTGCGTTTTGGCACCAACCTCTAAGTGTTCAGTCACTGTACAGAAAAAGGACTCAGTCAGGAGTGGAGCAACCAACCTACCTTCTTCTTGAACCAACACCACCACCAGTCCAGTCCAGTCCTTCCACCACACAATGGTTTGGAATAGCCACAGCCAGGAATCAGGAAGGATACTCTTCCACCGTCCACCTGCAGTCTTCCATAATGATGCGGTTATAAAGTTTAAGGAGGAGTTTGAGGCTCGTCATGTCAGTCATCAATTATGCATCATCATGTAATGTGACTGCCTGCCACGCTACCTCCACTAACATCTCTTCCTAAAGTTCCGAACAATGCAGGCTTTACAGGAAAAAAAAAGTAAGTGGAAATAATAGAAAAAAGTGTGTTTTGCAGATAGCTTTAAGAAAATCCAGGGGGGCTGCAAGTGCACCCCCTTGCACCTGCCTGCGGGTGCCCTTTGACTGAGGGCAACCTGCCAGCAGGATAACCCAAATGTAATGACTGCAACAGTGGATACACTCGAACATCTACATTTATGGTAAGTGTACACAACTGTAGTTTTTTCACCCTTTGAGTTGCTGTATGGGCATAGGGTGAGGGGACCTCTAAATTTAATTTGAGATGAGTGGGAAGGTGAGTGTTAGTCTCACAAGGAGTCTGTTGTGGCATATGTCCTAAACCTCAGGACAAGGCTCAGGGACCTCATGGGCTTGGCCCTGGAGAACCTGGCAGAAGCCCAAAAACAGAAAAAGGTGTGGTATGACAGGAATGATCAAGCTAGAGAGTATGATGTGGGGCAGCAGGTGATGGTTTTCATTCCTGTCAGACCCAACAAGCTGCAGGCAGCTTGGAAGGGACCCTACAAGGTGGTAAGAAAGGTAAGTGATGTTAACTACATGGTGGAAGTGCTAGGCAGATGGCAGGGGCACAAATTGTACCATGTTAACATGATGAAACCTTACCATGATAGGGAGGCCTTTGTGCTGAGAATTTTCAGTGGATTGCTGGAGGAGTCTGAGGGAGATCTGGGGACTGATCTCCTCAGTGAGACTGACACCTCAGTGAAAGGGGTAGCAATGTCCCAGCAGCTATCTCCTACCCAGGTTCGAGAAATCCAAGCAGTGTTACAGGAGTTTGGGGACATGTTCACTGGGAAACCAGGCTGCACCCACCTAGTGCAGCACCAAGTAGATATAGGACCCCAAACGCCTATTAGGCAGGCCCCTTATAGGGTGCCTGAGAGAGTCCAACAGATGCTGAGGGAAGAGATACAGGAGATTTTGGAACTAGGGGCAATTCAAGAGTCCAACAGTCCCCGGGCCTCCCCAGTGGTGCTGGTCCCAAAGGAGGTTGGCAGCACCAGATTCTGTGTGGACTACAGGAAATTAAATAGTCACACAGAGTCACATGCTTACCCCATGCCTAAGACAGATGAGGCCCTAGAGCAGCTGGGTGGGGCTAAGTATCTTACAACCTTTGATCTCACCAAGGGTTACTGGCAGGTGCCCTTGACTCCCAGTGCTAGAGAGAAGTTAGCCTTTGTGACTCCTTTTGGCTTGTATGAGTTCACAAAGATGCCCTTTGGGATGAAAAATGCCCCAGCAACTTTCCAGAAACTGGTATATCATATCCTAGCAGGAGCAGGAGGGTTTGCCCTTACTTATCTGGATATTGCCATCTACACCCATTTCTGGCAAGAGCACCTTCAACATGTCATGGAGGTGCTGGATAGATTACAGAGGGCAGGGTTGACCATTAAGCCCAGCAAATGTCAGGTGGGTATGGCAGAGGTCTCCTACCTGGGACATAGAGTTGGGAATGGTAAGATGAGGCCAGAACCTGCCAAAGTAAAGCCATTCAGGCATGGCCTGCACCTGTTGCTAAAAAGCAGGTAAAGGCATTCTTAGGGACAGCAGGGTACTACAGAAAGTTTGTCCCCAATTACAGTACCATAGCTGCTCCCTTCACAGGCCTGATAAGGAAAAACAGGCCAGATAAGGTAGTGTGGACCCCAACATGTGAGCAGGCATTCCAGAAGCTTAAAGAAGCTTTTGGAGGACCCCCTGTGTTAGCCAGTCCAGATTACAGGAAGAATTTGTTGTGCAGGTGGATGCTTTGAACCATGGGGTGGGGGCTGTACATAGCCAGATCTATTCAGAGGGAGAAGAGCACCCAGTGGTTTATCTCAGTTGTAGGCTCCAACCCAAGGTGAAATGCTATGCAGCTGTAGAAAAGGAATGTCTAGCCATAGTGTGGTCACTGCAGAAACTTCAGCCTTATCTGTATGGAAGAAAATTCACTGTAGTTACAGACACAATTCTTTAACATGGTTAAACAGAGCCAGCCAGGGCACAGTCTTGGGTGGCGAAAGCCAGGGTATCTTTTTGGCTAGGCTTGTATAGGTCCTAGGGCCAATAGCGAAGTACCTACCTATGAACCTATGATAGAGCCTAGGGTTGCAAGCATATGATATGTTAGTGCAGTACCACAGTGTGATTAGCAATGCCAATGCAGTATCACAGTGTGATTAGCAATGCCAGTGCAGATGGGCTCTCAAGATAGGGAATGGGGTAAGGTATACTCAGACAGACCTAACCCTCTCAAGCAACGTTTCTCAAGGGTCACTTGAAAAACCATCTTGAGTTCTGTAAGGGTGAAGATATGTGAAGATAGGTGAAGGCTGCCAGCCTAGCCAGATAGAATTCTGTCATTTGTATATATTAATATAAGCCACAGGCTTGTTCTCTTAAATGGAAGAAAATTGTGTTAAATGTGGAACTGCAGAAATGTAACAACAGTGCAATCTGCTGTAGGAAAGCTGATATGTCAAGCATTGTGTAATTGTTTGGTCACAAAACCCGGAGCTGAGATGTCCAGACGAAGGAATTCTTGTTTTTGTTTTGAGACTAGAGTAAATTGTTAGAATTTGCATGTATACTTTCTTTTATTGCTGTAGCTTCCTGACCAGGTGCAAGATCAAAAGGGCTGTTACACTCTGAGCTTTTGTTAGCCCGGTAAACAGAAAATAATAATATAATCTGAAATAGGTCAGTGGTACTGTGTTATCAATTTAAGGGCAGAGAGACTCAGAGCATTTTTCATTTGTCTTGAGAACATCCAACATCACCAGCACTCTGCCTATGCTCTATATGTAAGTTTATTTTAGAGCTGCAACAACACCAGAATCTCCCAAACACTCTGCAAAGGATGTATCAAAGCTGCTCTGAATTTCAACCACTTTATTTACAAAAATTCACTGACATTAAGCACTTTCATCCACATCAAATGTGGACTTCCTCAGAGTGCCCGAAATATCCAACACATATCCTTAAATACTCAGTAAAAAGGCGCCAAAACCACACTTAAAAGTTAATTGACAAGTCTTCAATTAAAGGTTAATTCCATAAAAACAGTCTAAAAATTAACAATGTATGCATATAAAGACAATAAATTCAGAATACATGATGAAATAATAATATATTTCTATATATCTCACATAGGGCTGCTTAGTCATTTAAATTTGTTTCCAGTTGATGAACTATTTAAATTTTCAGTATAAAACATATATTAATTAGTCCATATATTAGATAAAAATCATTTAACTCAGTAATAAAACAGGTTTAATCGTAATATATTTGTTTAACCCATGTACATTAGATGCATCAGTATACATTTGCTAGTAAACTTCCCTTTTACTTAATAGTACCTTACTATTACCACCTCATGGGCCTATTTCAACTTGTTCTATAATGGCAAATGTGAATATATGTGTCTCTCTACACTGGGCAATATGTCTATAAAGAGCGTTGTTATCTTTTCTTCTTATATCGTATATATGATTATATATTAGTTTCCTGAAACATCTCTTGGTTTTCCCAATATAGAACGAGGGCATATCATACATTTCGCCATATATATAATGTATTTTGTATTACAATTACCATTCTTAAAATATACCCTGGTTCTATTAACATTTCCCAGGTCTACACTATCTTCTTACCATATGTAGCTACACTGTCCACATTTCCCACATCTTTTGGTGTGTCTATTCAGTTTGTTCTTCTCCCTCCATTTATTAGAGGTTTCAAATATATTCTTCAAGTTACGTGCCATCTTATATACAAAGACTGACTGTTCCCCCACTATTTCTCTCAATTTGTTGTCTACTGTTAAAATATTCCAGTTCTTGTTTAATATCCGTTGGACAGTGTGTACTTGTGAGTTGTATTCCAGTACGCATACCCTCTTGTACTGGTTACCTTCTCCTATACTATTTCTTATACTAGCAGGCAACCCCTTCCCCAAAATGGGTTGATATTTATTTTCCCATTCACTCATTACATACTGTTTAACATCTTCTAACATGGGTAGTGGATATCCTCTCTCTACAAAGAATGACCTTAAGGTGTTCATTTCTTCTACCATATCTTCATAAGTAGATGGGAGATTCTGGTGTTGTTGCAGTTGTGCTACACTCTCTGTTTACTTTGTTTAGTTTGGAACTGGTTTTTCTCTTAGATACAGCTAGGAAAAAGGAAGATTAGATTATTTTTTGTGTGTTAATGACAGAAATTTTCTACTATATTATTTTAAGTATTTCTCTGTGATCTCTGAACTCTTGACTAGCAGTGTGTAGTAAGAAGTATTGTCTTGTGTTTTTATTATTTATTAATAAATGTTTTTAAACATTTCAGCTGTGGCTGTTTTAGAGTACATTGCATGTATATAGTGATACTGTCCAAGTCACTCCAATAAGCTTTGCTGTTGAGTCACACTTACCATTTGGATAATAATATTGCACAGTAATAATTGGACACCCTTTGTTGAGGGCCTTTTTAGTAACTGATATTAGTTGGTGGTGGCAGCTGGTACTACCTTTTAGACTGGGCAGAAAGAGGGCACAGTTGGAGAATCTGTGCCAGCCTTTCCCTGGAGTGTCTGTGTGTTTGTATATAACTCATATCTCAAAGTGTGTGTGTGTGTGTGTGTGTGTGTGTGTGTGTGTGTGTGTGTGTGTGTGTGTGTGTGTGTGTGTGTGTGTGTCAGCTACTTGGGCAGGGACACGAAGCACTGGTTGGACAGAGAGGGTGCTGGAGGTTTTAGCTTGCGATCTGGACCCTATAGCTGTGCCAGTGGGGAGTCTTATTGGGGATCTGGAGAGAAAGGGAGAAACCAGCCCCAGACTGACTGTGATCTCCGTGTGCTCTTAAGGGAAACTGAACTTTACTGTGTGTGTATGTGTTATCCTCCCTTATGTGGATGCCCCTCACTGGTGTTAGTGGTGAGGATTGAGGTGCCTTGATTGCTGGGCCAGTGCACGGATGCCACAAGCCAAAGTAGCTGAGTCATCAGCGACCAGGAACTCCCTTAGATGTCCCTAAGCATCCTGGTCTTCAATCTAAGCCTAAGATGTTCTTCATTCCACATTGCTGCAGTCCTAACTATTGGGTAGTCCGCTGTCCAGTCGGCCCGAATACCAAAGTATATGGCTGACGTCGGTCAGGGCGCATTAGACTGACGTCAGTACGTCAGGGTACTAATGCGCATGACCGACGTCATATCCTCAGTCTTTTTTGCCGCATGGTCCGATGCAGAAGCAATTTTGCGAGTGCAGGTTGGCGTTCTGAAAGTTTCTGGAGTCAGAGTTTCAGACCGAATCAAAGTTGGCTAAGTACCCCGTTGGGGAATATTTTGATTTTTTCTTGCCTCAGTATTTAACCGGATGTCAGAAAAAGTGAATAACTGTATTTCTTGTGGGAAACAGATACCTCATAGGGATTACCATACTTTGTGTATACCTTGTTTAGGGCCTGAGCACGACGTTGTTGGATGCCGCTCTTGTGCTAGATTTAACAAACGCACTATTAAGAGAAGGTTAGACTGTGCCAGGTTAGTTTTTGGGAAGCGTTGTAATTATAAAATGCCGCCGGAGGCTCCGGCGCCTGCTTCGCCAAAAGCGCAAGGACAAAGCAGCAAAGCCTAGAGTGGAAGAACCGACAGTCCCAGACGCCGGATCTTTAGAAGGCTCAGTGGAGCGGAGGTTTTGCCAGGTGTTTCTTTGGAGTCTCAGGGAGAGACTTTACTGTTACAGGATGTATCCTCGCAGGAAGTAGGCCAGGCTGAGGGGCTTCTCAGGTGGCTGTTCTTCCCTCTCTTCCTAAGGTGGTTAGAGCCTCCCCTTCTGTTTCCAAGGCTTCTTTGAGAGGCAGGCCAAGTTTAACTTCAGTGGGGGTTTCTCCTAGTGCTTCAGGGTCTTTGCCTAAGAAACATATGCTTAAAATGGCAGAGGATTTGATTACTATGATTAGAGGTTCTATGCCCCTCCTGATAAGAGGCCTAGGGTGGAACCTGAGTTTGAGAGTTTTGAGCAATGTTCGGAGGCTTCTGAGTCTTCGGCTGAAGACTTGCAGGAGTATCCTCCTTATTCTGATTCTGATGTGGATGATTCTACTCCTTCAGCTTCTCCTCCTGAGGATTTTTCATTTTCAGAGACTCTGCATTCCATGAGGGAGCATTTTAAATGGGAAGGTCAAGATTTCTCTGATTCCAGGAAGAGGCTTAGGGAATTCTTGTTTTACCCCAGCATAGGCCTTTAGCTATACCTCCTGTTCTGAATGTGGTGGAAGATGTTTTTGGAGAGGCTTCCGTCAATCCTGATTTTTTGCGTCCTGCTCCAGTTAAACCGGATAGGTACTATAGGGTGCCTGAAGCTCATAAGTATTTTTTAAGAGTCCTAGGGCAGACCCGAAACTGTCTCTCAGGGGCCTAAAGGTGTGAAGGCCTCTGTTGTTAAAAATCCTGTTCCTCCTGATAAAGAGGCAAGGGCTTTGGATAGATGGGGAAAGAAAGTGTATACTTCTTCCACTTTAGCCATGAGGGCGTTGAATTGTCAGTTTCACATGTTAAAATATCAGAATTATCTCCTTTCACAATTGAAATCTAAGGTGGATGCTCTGGCAGAAGGTATTGAGTGTAAAGAGTTGCAGGATTTAGTTCATGTGTCTGAACAGGTGGGTAAACATTCCTTGCAATGTGGTTTTGATGCTGTGCAGGCCTCCTCGAGGGTGGCTGCCACTGGTTCTGTTCTTCGTAGGCATGCCTGGTTGAGAGATCAGAATTTAGCTGAGCATGTTAAAACAAGGATTTTGGATGCTCCTTTACAGTCTGATGTGTTGTTTGGTTCGCCTGTGGAATCAGTCTTAAAGAAAATGGAGGACAAGGCTAAGTCTATGCAAACTGTTAAGGATTTTTTGCAGGTGCAGCCTCCGAAGTTTAGTAGAAATTGGCCTACTAAGGGATGGACTTATCCTGCTTATGATTCCCAGTCTAGGGGTAGGTCTAGACGTGGTAGGGGCAGAGCTCAAGGTTCTTTTAGGCCTAGGACAGGGAGTTCCCCTGCTCAGACTTCTGGTGAGGGCAGGGGTCAGTCCTTTCGTAAGCAGACCCAATGACCTGCCTTTTCAGCTGCCAGTACATTCTCGCCTGGCAGCACCTTTGGGAGGAAGGCTGTCTCTTTCAAAGAAAATTGGGATTTAATTACCCAAGACAGATGGGTTCTGGATATCATTCACCACGGTTACAGGTTTTATTTCCATACCATGCCTCCTTTCAAAGGCATGCCAGACATTCCTCCTCTACAAAGACAAGAGGCTCACAAGCAAATTTCTCTGTTGCTCCACATAGGGGCCATTCAGCCAGTTCCTGTGCCAGAAAGGGGCCTAGGATTTTATTCTCGCCTGTTCCTAGTACCGAAGAAGGGGAACACGTGGAGGCCAATTTTGGATTTATCTATCCTCAACACTTATCTGGACATTCCCAAGTTCAAAATGTTGACGTTACAACAGCTTTTACCTCTGCTGGGCAAGGATCACTGGATGGTAACTTTAGATCTCAAGGAAGCTTACCTTCATGTGCCTATAAGACTAAGTTGCAGGAAGTATCTGCGTTTTCAAGCTGGAAATTCTCATTATCAGTTCTCTGCATTGCCCTTTGGCTTATCCACTGCGCCCAGAGTATTCACAAAGGTTCTGGCTCCAGTGATAGCTTACTTCAGGCTAAAAGGAATTCAAATCTATCCTTACTTGGACGACTGCCTGATTCTAGCTCAAGAAAAGGAAGACCTTCTACAGCATTTGGATTATGTCATAGCAGTGCTAAGATGCCTAGGGTATTCTGTGAACGAAATAAAGTCCAGTCTAGTACCCTCTCAAGACATGTGCTTTCTGGGTGTGAGACTGAATACAGCAGCCCAGATGGCCTTTTTAACCCCGGACAAACAAAAGAATCTTTCCAGTTACTTCCATCAACTATCTCTTCAGTCCGGGCTGACTGCAAGGACAGTCCTTCAAGCCTTAGGGTTCATGGCATCTTGTATTCTGGTGCTTCCCAATGCCAAACTGCATATGAGGAAGCTGCAATGGTATCCCAAAAATGTATGGACACAGCACTGCCAGGATTTGGACACTCTCATTCAAATAATACCTTGCATTCAAAAGGAATTTTTGTGGTGGGCTCAGGAATGTCACCTAAACAAGGGACTCTCTGTGACCCGGCCAGAGGCGAGTCAGATTCTAACGACAGATGCCTCAGACATTGCTTGGGGAGCTCATCTAAATGGAAAGTGGATACAAGACAAGTGGCCTGCCAGACTACAGCATCTACATATCAACATGAAAGAGATGTTAGCAGTCCAGTTTGCATTAATGGCTTTCAAGGAGTTACTTCTTCCAGGGCAGGTGTTGATTCTAACAGACAACACAACTGTCATGTGGTACATCAACAAACAAGGGGAACACATTCTTACCCATTGTGCAGGCAAGCAATGATTTTATGGGAGACTGCGCTCAGCTTGCAACTAACTCTTCAGGCAAGGTTTCTGCCGGAGCACAGAACTCCTTAGCAGATGTGTTAAGCAGACAAATCATGGATCCCCACGAGTGGAAACTGGATCTTCATGTATTTCAAAATTGACAGTGTCCTGGGGAACTCCAGACATAGATCTGTTCGCTTCTCCACTAAACCACCAGCTGCCAAAGTTTTGCACAAAGAGGTTTCATCACACAGCTTGGAAAGTGGATGCTCTTTCTTTCAGTTGGAAAAATCTTCATGTGTATGCTTTTCCACCTCTGCCTCTTCTCCCAAAGGTGCTTCTAAAGGTCAGACAAGACAAGCCAAGGATGATTTTAATAGCTCCAGATTGGCCTCGGCAGCACTGGTACCCTTTACTGAGGAGTCTGGTAAGGAAGCCTCCATGGCCTTTACCCTTGATTCCACACCTGTTGTCTCAGAGGGACGGTCACCTTCTCAATGTCAAGCTTCAATCTCTTCATCTAACGGCCTGGCATATTCTGTTTTGAAAGACAGCAGGTCTCAACTTCCTCAACAAGTTTTAAATGTGATTATGGAAGCCAGAAGACCTAGTACAAGGAAAGTGTACGCAGAAAAATGGAAGAGATTTTTATTTTGGAGTGCAGCAAACAATTTGGAGATTTCTGAGCCTAATTTGAGTGTGGCTCTTCAATATCTTACTGAGTTATTGGACAAAGGTTTGTCTTTCTCTTCCATTAAGATTCATGCTGCAGCAATTTCAGCTCACTATGATTGTGACCCACCATTGTTTTCGCATCCTTTGTTCAAGCAATTTCTTAGAGGGGCAAAGAATATAAGAGGCCCACGTAGAGAGCCTACTCCTGCTTGGGATCTCAATTTTGTGTTGGAGAGACTTACTCTACAACCCTTTGAGCCTGCGGCTACTGCTGAATTGAAATATTTGTCATGGAAGACTGCTTTTTTGTTGGCCATTACTTCTGCAAGAAGGGTTTCTGAGTTGCAGGCCCTTATGGCGGTAGCGCCTTTTTTGATTTTTCATAAGGATAGGGTATCTTTACGTACTAATCCTTCCTTTATGCCTAAGGTGGTTTCCAGTGTGGCTTTAAACCAAACTATTCATTTGCCTACTTTTTATGCAGATCCCCAAAATAAAGGGGAAAAGATTTTGCACACTTTAGATGTACACAGGCAATTGCGTTATTATTTGAGCAGGACTAAGGATTTTAGGCAGTCTCAGCAGTTGTTTGTTTCTTTTGCTTTGGGTTCACGGGGCAAGCCTGTGTCAAAACAAACTATTTCTAGGTGGATTGGGTTTTGCATTGCATTTTGTTATTCCCATCATGGCAAGGAGATTCCAGCTGGAATTAGGCCTCATTCCACTAGGGCTACTGCCACTTCTACAGCATTTCTAAGGGGTGGCCACTAAGGATATTTTGGAGGCAGCTACTTGGAGTTCAGTGCATACTTTCTCTAAGCATTATCACCTTCCTCTCTACTCTAAGTCTAGGGCTGGTTTTGCCACAGCTATTTTGCAAGGCATGTTGTCAGTTCCTGCTTCCTTATGATTTGCCAGCCTCCCTTACCTCTGCTTTGGGATTCTACCCAATAGTTAGGACTGCAGCAATGTGGAATGAAGAACATAGTACAGTTTTGTACCTACCATAAATGTAGATGTTCGAGGATCCACATTGCTGCAGTCCAATTTACCCTCCCTCCTTCCCCTCTGTGTTTAAGGGTGGTGGTGTAGGTGAGGTTATATTCTGGTAATTTTGTATATATTGTACATATTTTTGGTGCAGGTATGTTTGGTATTTTTGGTTTTGGCCTTAGCTTTTCAGGGTCTTCTGACATCTGGGGCAAGAAAAGACTGAGGATATGACGTCGGTCATGCGCATTAGTACCCTGACGTACTGACGTCAGTCTAATGCGCCCTGACCGACGTCAGCCATATACTTTGGTATTCGGGCCGACTGGACAGCGGACTACCCAATAGTTAGGACTGCAGCAATGTGGATCCTCGAACATCTACATTTATGGTAGGTACAAAACTGTACTTTTTTTTTTTAATTTCTCCAAGTCTTTTGGGTTTCTAATACCAGCAACAACATGTGCAACTGTTTCCAATTCTGTTTTACAACACCTACATCTGTCTATTTCTCCCACATGTTCAATGGATTTTTTAAACTAAAGTGTATGTAGCCCACTATGTTGAGCCAACAATATTAACCTTTCATCTCTTGGTTTGAATTTGCCTCTCCTTAACCATTCCTGCATTCAGTCCTGATCACATGAGGTTCTTCTAGAAGTTTTCTATACTTGCAGCTATATTTATGCATTTTCCACTTTTCTTGCCTTCTCATCTGGTCTTTCGCCTTGTAATCTTTCTTTTGCATTTTTGCACATTCACCTGTTGCCTGTTTTTTATCTGCTTCAGGTTTGATTTCCATTCCTGCTTGATGCCGATATGCTTCTGCTAGAGTAAGCAGAGAAGTCATCTTAGATTTATTCTCCTCATGTTTCCAAAGTTTCACTATGTTTGGGTCTTGTGAGATCAGCAGATATGTGTGCACTCTGACAATTGCTGATCTATATATGTAGTCAATTTCAAGGAGGCACATCCCACCATTGGAATGGGGAGTATATAATCTTGGTATGCATTGATTTTTATAAATCATTTGGTGAGCATGAAACATCCTTCTTGTTTTCCTGTCTAATCTATCCAACACATTTTCAGGCTAGTCAAGCACTCCAAAACTGTAAATTAGGACAGGAACAGCAAATTGGTTTATAGCTTGAATTTTGTTCCTAGATACAAATAGACAACCAACTTAAATTTACCTCTCATCTACAAAAAAACATCAAAAAAACCCACCAAAAACTTGGTATGCTTTATAGACAAAAGCGCACTTACCTCTGCTACTAAAATAACACTCGCTTCATCCTTCCTTATCCCCTCCCTTCTCTATGGTGCCCCACTCCTAACTAATCTGCAATCCTCCCTCAAAAAACAACTTTCCTCTTGTTACAACAAAATTGCAAAATTTGCCACCAGCCACAAGTCTTCCACCCACCACTGTTTCTCCCTCCAGATACTAAAATGGCTAGAACTTCCCAATCAACTCACTTATACTCAGCTAACTCTAGCCCACAAACTTATTCTCAACCCCTCCCTCTGTCCTTCCCTTTCTTCCGCATTTGACATGCATCTTCCCAATAGAGTATTGAGATCAAACAATCAAAACCTACTCAAAGTCCATAAACCTACATATCCCCCAGGCAAAAACCTTCTATCCTTCAACCTAGCTCACATCTGGAACTCCTTCCTTCACTCATCCGCACCACCTCTAATCACTCAGCTTTCAAAAATCTCTATACACACCTAGCATCTCAGTGGGAATGCTCCTGCTCCCACCCTACATAACCTACTCTTCTCCTTCTCTCATCCACCAGTGCTCTGCTTCATCTTAATCTACCCAGATTCTACAGAAGTTATTAGATAAGCCCCTAGGTTCTCTTCTTCCTCCACTTCATCATGTCACTGAACCTCCTCTTCCTTTCCAGTAACTAATTTTTCCAAACTACTCTGTATTAAATGGATATTTCTGAGCTAATAAATATAATTATTATGTACTTTCTGCACATTGTATTTAGCTGTTACATTTTTTGCTTTCTTTCTTTTTTACCTATTGTTAAACTTTAAATGTTTGTGTGAATATATGTTTGTAAGAATGTTAAATGTATTTTTGTAGCTTTTCTCCCCAGGACTCCATTGAAAACGGGTTCCTTGTGGCCCAATGGACTATCCTGGTAAACCAACTGCAATAAATAAATAAATAAATGATAAATAGATGTCAACGATATTTTCAGGATTAATTTAAGTCTTCTAAAGTATTCCTTACTAAGTTTCATTCACATTTGTTCATGTTTTATTGTTGATTCTTCATCAATTCTCAAATATTTGTACACTCTCTTTTGCTCAAGTTCTTTTATATCACATTCTTGTCCCAAACTGATGTTTTCTCAGTGCTGCAGTTTAACCACTGCAGAGGCTGATGTCAATTCTGGTTCAGAGAAAAATACCCCCTGTAGCAGTTCTGATAGCAAATTTCAACAGTACTGAAATTAAGATACCAAACAATGTTGGAGCCAATATACACCCCTACTTTATTTCATTGAAAATCTCAAA
The DNA here is from genome assembly GCF_019279795.1 of Protopterus annectens. Lineage (NCBI taxonomy): Eukaryota > Metazoa > Chordata > Ceratodontiformes > Protopteridae > Protopterus > Protopterus annectens. Next base: position 376,101,358 of record NC_056735.1, read on the forward strand.
AAGTTCAGATGTGGATCCGTCATACATGACGGTCCCCGTCATGCCTTCATGGAAGGCCTTGATAATGCTAAGCATCATGGGAGGACAGACGATCTTTGCCAGAATTGCAAACAGACCTTTTCTACTGATGAAATTGAATACCTTGGTCAGATCAATGAAGGCAATATACAAAGGTTTGACCTGCTCCCTGCACTTTTCTTGCAGTTGCCTAACAAAGAAAACCATGTCTATTGTAAACCATTCAGCTCTGAACCTACACTGAGACTGTGGGTAAATGCTACTTGCAAGAATTCAGAGCCTCTTCAGGACAACATATGCAAACAGTTTCCCCGTGGTACAGGGAAGGGAGATGCCACAATAGTTGTGACAATCACTTTTGTCACCTTTTTTTTATAGATAGTATAGATAATAACTATGTTAATATCCCTCATATGGCACTGTACACTACCCTCTCTCCATCATTGGCAAAGTACTGTATGCAGCTCTGAGATATGGGTACTGTTGGCACATTTAAGGATTTCTGTGTTTCAAGGGTTGTCATAACTGGGGGATGGTAATGGGGAAAAGCTTACGCTACCTATAAAATGCTCCCATGGCATGCGTCTCATGTGTGGCTTAGTGTTTAAGTCCAGCAAAACCATTTGTACTGACAGGAGAAGGGGCAAAGGTGAGTGACTGGTTCCTTAAAACCAGTTTCTTCAAGCAGGTGAGGCTCATCAGCCCTGGAAGGCAGCCCACATAGGAGAAGATAACTCTGATTTAAAATCTCCACTGCCTTGCAGCAATACCTAGTCATGGTGAAGGCTTTGGCAGTAAACCCTGAGGAAAATTTTGGAGATGAAGCCCCTAAGGCAGTTTGAGGTTGTACTCGACCTCATTCTGGCAGTTCCTGCGATGACACTGATGCCAAGCTGTACTGGCCTTGCCTTGTCCCTTGGATTATATAAGTGGTGTGGAGAGGGTAAGCCTGCTTCTCTCCATCAGCTGCTTCCCCAAATTCACTTGCACAGGCTGTGCTCTGGAGAGGATACTCCAGCTTCACTTTCTGAGTGGTGGCACAACATGGGAAACAGCAGCTACCAATATAAAACCAATGTATTCAATTGGCATAGAGTGATGTGCCAGGGGCTGCCCTGACAGTGGGTGAGATGCTTTGATCTCACTGGACAGCAACCACCTGCCTTAAGCTGGGCAGGCCCCAGTAAAATAGGTGCTGCCTCCTCATAGTCCACTTGCTCCACTGGGTGTGTGGGGCTTGGAGAACCCCCAACAGGTGAATTGTTAACCATAGACTTGGAAAAACAAACAAAAAAATATCAACAAAATAAACCAGCTTTTAGGCTAGGCATATGGAATCTAAGGGCAATGATTCCAGGCCTTATGGAAGACCTAGAAAACATCATTAATGCTGGGAAGACAGCAGTCATTAACAGCGAGCTGAGCAGATTGCAGATGGACATTGTGGCTCTCCAGAAAAACAAGACTGCCATCCATCGGATATCTCGAGGAGAAGGACTTTACTTTTTTCCTGCATAGGAAGCTTCCAAAAGAGACCAGGGAACATGTTGTTGGTTTTAAAATCAGAAACAATCTCATTGGTTCAGTCATACTACCAAATATGGGAAATGAGAGACTGCTGAATATTCAGCTACAAACACCAGTGGCCATGGTCAACATCATCAGTGTCTGTCCTCCTACATTAACATCTACCCAGTTAGTCAAGGACAGATTCTGTGATGAACTTAGTGCTGCCAACAGTGTGGGCCCTTCCCCAGAACCATTATTCATTCTTGGTGATTTTTAATGCCACAGTTGGCAATGACCATCATAGCTGACCATCTTATATGGGACAGTTTGGAACAGGAAAGATGAATAAAAACAGACAGTGTTTCCTTGAACTTTGTTCCCAATCTGACTGTTGCATAATCAACACCTTCTTCAGTGTCAAGCCCAGCCCAAAGTTTGTACAGCAAACAAAAAGAGCAGGGTCCACACAGGCCAATGTAATCCAGTAATTTTATTATAAACAGACATGAGCGCTTTTGGGTAGATCCCTTCTTCAGACAACTGCATAAAACCATACATAAAAAACAACTTTAAATAACAGCAAAGGCTCATTAAGGACTCATCAGTCAAATACAAATCAACCAATCACATACACTGTTTAACTCGCCTCTTTTTTAGTGCAGGTTTTAAAGGAATAGAGCTATTTAGCCTTGGTGGGCTGTCTGCTGCTACCCAATCTACCCAAAAGCGCTCATGTCTGTTTATAAAATTACTGAATTACATTGGCCTGTGTGGACCCTGCTCTTTTTGTTTGCTGTTACACGTTTTGAACTGTTTGAGCAGAATTCTTAAGGGAAGTAAGAGGTTTTTGCTTTTGCTGTCCAACACAAAGTTTCATGGTGACAACCAAGATCGAAACATTGGCACCAACATGACCTTATCCTCACCAAACACAGCAGTTTAGGCAGGATAACACAACAATCTGTATGTACATTGATAAACATTGATAAAGGCTTAAGGCCAAAACTGGTCTGAGGGCTGTGTTTTTTTTACTTTATAGTCTTTTTTCCTTCTTCATCTGTGCTGGTCTGGTTGTTTGAGTTTGCTGTTTGGCTTGTTGGACCTCTGGACTTGCAGTCCTTGCAGACACTTGGTGTCTGCCATTTAGGATAACACAATTACCACAATGCAGACTGTGATGCTGACTACTTGCTAATGTGTACTAAGAGGAACATCCAGAAGCAAATGTTCTTTCACTCTAAAAAGGAAGGGAGGACACACATTAACACAGGCAAGACTCATGACCCTTCAAAAGTATGCAAGTTTGTTCAAACACTTGAAGAGGCCTTGCCCTGCCTGGATGACACAGACACCAGCAAGAGATGGAAAAACTATGGGATACTATCTATAACACTGCAATATCTATATCTGGGAAGAAGACAGTCAAGTATGCTAATTGCTTTCAAGCCCACACTGAAGTGCTAACATCCCTGATTGTGAAGTGCTAACATCCCTGATTGAGAAGGGACAGACACTGGCCACATACAGGTCCTTGCCTAATGAGGAGAACTTGCAGACACTCCTGTGTGCTCAGAGTCAGGTGCAGTAGGAAGCTCAGCGGTGTGCAGTTGATTATTGACTCCAACTTTGCTTCAAGATTCAACAGGACTTGGATAATGGTAACATGTGAGCAATGTTCAATGCAATCAAGCAAGCTATCAGTTCATCACAAAAGAAGATTACCCCATTACGTCAGCCACAGGCAAGGTCTTGAAGGACAGAGCCAAGCATATGGAATGCTGGGTGGAACACTACTCACAGCTGTATGACAAAGTGACCATAGTTACAGAGAGAGCCCTGAATGCCATCAAACCTCTGCCAACTATCACTGAACTCAATGCTGAGCCCACCTTGGAGGAACTCAATAATGTACTAAAAGCACTCTTCTCTGGAAAAGCCCCTAGGAGTGATGGTCTGAGATACAGGAACCAAGTATTAGGTTCATAGGTAGGTACTAGGCTATCAGCCTTTGGGGATTTATAAGCATAGCCAAAAAAGTTCCCTGTCTCTCGCCACCCAAGAAAATTATTTTCCTGTGCCCCTGTTGAGCAGAGCCACAGATGTGATCCTGTGCCCCTGTCGAGCAGAGCCACAGATTTGATCCTGTGCCCCTGTCGAGCAGAGCCACAGATGTGATCCCAGGGGTGAATTTCCTTTTTCCCATTCAGTTGTCAAGATTTTTCTTAAAGAGGGCTAATGAGGAGCTTTGTTTGACATGAATGAGTAGTCTGTTCCAGAGCATGGGAAGTCTCTGGGGCAGGAATCTATCCCTCCAGTATGTTCTGTTTATTGTGGTAACAAGGATTAGGTCCCTGGAGCATGTGGCTTGGAGAGATTGGGATTTCTTTAAGTGTAGCATGTCCAAAAGATCTGGGTTTGACATGGCTTTGTATGTTAGGAAGAGGTCGCCTCTGAGTAGGTCTATGTATGACATCTGTTTGAGGCCGGTAATCCTCTTAGTGAGGTATTTCTGAGGCCTTTCCAGTTGTTGTAGATGTTTTGCAAGGTAAATGCCAAATGGGGAGTTGTACTCTATAATGGGTCTGATGAGGGATGAGTAGAGAGGAACAATGACCTCTTTTTTCTAGAAGAGAACTCCTTTGTGATGAGGTGTGCCACATAGAAGGATTTCCTGACTAATGTGGCGATGTGATTATCAAAGTATCTCTCCACCTGTGTCCCAAGGTCTCATCACACTTTTAGTGTTTAGTAGGCTACCACCTATGTGGTAGTTTATGGGTACAGTGTTTTTCCCAAAGGGGATGGCAATGCACTTCTTGGCACTGAGCTTGAGACCATGACTTTGACACCAAGCATCAGTCTCATTGAGGCCCCTTTATAGAATGTCCACACCATTAGGAAATTCTGTTATGGCTCCTAGTTTGCAGTCATCTGCGAACTTTATTAGCCAAAGACCTGCCGTGTTAGCCTGGACTTCTGAGAAGTAGATGCCAAACAGGAGAGGACCCAAGACTGAGCCCTGTGGTACTCCAATTGTCACTGATCTGAAGTCGGATTTGCAGTCAGCTACTTTCACTGTGTGGGTTCTGTCAGTGAACCATTTGTCCACCCATCTTATGACATACGAATTTATGTCCAGTTTAGTGAGTTTATCTATAATTCCAGAGTGGGGAATGGTGTAGAAAGCCTATACAAGGTCAATATAGGCTGTGTGCACCACCTTACCTTCTTCCACAATTCTGGTGACTGCTTCAAAGAAGTCAATCAGGTTTAGGAGACATGATCTACTGTTTACAAACCCAAACTGAGTGGGGTCCAGAGTTTGGATGTTATCTATGTCTTTGTTTATAAGCTCCAAGATGATACGTTCCATGGCCTTGCAGACCAGGCTCATCAGGCTAATGGGGCAGTAGTTCCTGGGGTCCATGGTGGCACCCCCTTTGTGGAGTGGGATAACCGTCACTGTGCACCATTCAGTAGGCATAAAGCCTGAAATAAGGCTATGATTGAACATGGTACTTAGGTGGGGTGCCAGTTCATTCTGTAGTTCATACAGAATGCAGCCTGCAATGTTGTCTGGTCCCATGGATGCTGTGTTCTTGGCTTTGGAGAGTGCAGTCTTTACCTGTGCTTCCATGATTATAGAGGCATTGCATTCTTCCACTATAGAGAAGAGCCCTTTGGGGAGTGAGGGGGGGGGGTGAAGTTTGCACTGAACCTATCTGCCATCTGCAATATCAGTCAGTTCTGTATATCTAGTGCCATTGTGCTGTAGGTCAGAGCAGATATGAGTATTGCCATTGAGATTCTTGACATAGCTATAAAATGCTTTGAGGTTGTCTTTAGAATCAGTGGAGATTTTATTTTCATAACTAGCTTTGGAGGATTTTCTGAGTGATCTCAGCTTCTTACTGAGGCTGACCAGGGAGTTCTTGCAATCAGGGGATTTTACTCTTTTTTTGCAACAGCTTCTTCCTTATGTTGTAAAGTTTATTTATGGCATGGGACCACCAGATTGGCTTCCTTTTTTGGGGAGATAGCGTCTTATTTCTGTTGGGGATGGCACAATCTATGCACTCATGAATGTGCTTATACAGTACAGTTGAAAGGATTCAGCAGTCATACCTCTATGTTCTGTCTGTATGGGTGTCATGAAGTTTGCCACTTTTGTCTTAAGAAGCATGAAGTTGGCTTTGGAGAAGTTTTTATGGGGGTGTGGGTCGGGATATGGATGTCTAGGGTGATTAGCTTGGGTCAGATCTGACCAGCAATTAATTGACCTCTGGCATGGAACATCGGTTGCTCATATTGGTAATGACCAGGTCCAGGATATTGCTGCCCCTGGTGGGGGTATGGAAAAGTTGATCCAGGGTGTTGGAATTTATGAATTCCAGAAAACATTGTGCAAATGAGTTAGTACATGAGTAATTTTCCCAGTTGATGGTGGGGTAGTTGAAATTGCCCATTATTAGGGTGTTGGGCTGTATCTTAATATTTTTCAGTATATCAAGAAATGTGGAGTGGGCATCCTGAGTCATGGTGGGGGATCTGTAACAAGCTACAACTTGTATTGCAGTCTTGTCCAGTGTTAGTTGCACTTGGATAATTTCGGATGCGTTATGTTGATCAACTAGCCTGGAGGTGTAGATATCCTTAATGAATATGGACACACCTTCTCCTTTAGTGTTTCAGTCCAGGTTAGTTGGCTGAAAGGTGTGGTATGAATTATAGCCTGGGGTCCTCTCTGGAGCCTTGAACCAGGTCTCTGTCACTGCACAGATGTCTATGTTCTCCATTTTAAGAAGTGCCTCAAGTGATTCCTTTTTGAGGTTTAGACTTCTAGCATTGAGTAGCATTACCCTCTAATTTTATTTGCTTGTACCTACTATGGTGGTGAGTTTGTCATTTGAACCTTGCCTAAAAAAGGCACTATAGGGGTGGCAAGAGCTTAGCCAGTATCCGGAATCCCAGGGGTGATAGGTGCAGGCTATCTCTGGCAAAGCATTGTGGTCTGTCGATCATGTCATCCCAGACATACAGATACTGGATCCCCTTAGAATAACACCAGAACCTTAGCCAATTGTTGAAGTCAATCATTTTGTCCTTGTTTGTGGTATCATTCTGGGTGATGGCAGGATGCTACTCAGGGCTAGGGTCATACCTCCCTGGGCTACATGATCCGAGAGCTCCTCCATGTCTCTTTTCATGTAGTCCAGGGAGGTACATCTTAGGTCATTCACACCAACATGGACAATGACAGAGTCATATTTGTACTTGTTGTGGAGTGACCTGAGTGCATGTATTATGTGGCAGATCTGGCACCTGACAGGCAGCTGACAGTAACTTTCTCCTTGTTTAGCCTAGTGAGTGGGACATCAGTGTGCCTGACTATAGTGTTACCTATGACTAGTGTGTTGGGTACATTGTTTTGCCTTATGGGCCGAGGTTGAGTGCCACAGTGATTTTGTGGGTTATGTGTCATTTGGGTAGTGTTGGGGGGGTTGCTTGTATTTCAGTTTTGGAGGTCTCTCTTGTTTGGGCAGATTTTTATTGAGAGCCTCCGTGAATGTAGGTGTGTGTTTTGTGTTACTGTGTGTGGGATGTAGATTTTGATGGACTACGTGTTGAGTGTGGTGTGGTGCAGGAGTTTATCTTCTCCTGTTGACTGTCTAGTCCAGTCTTGGCTGGAGAGAGCTTGGCTTCCAGTTTGGCTATATAAGTGCATCTCTCACAGGTTGTAGTATTGGGTGGTAGGAGGAGAGGGTTGTCAGTGTACATGAGGCAATTGCTACATTTCCCCAAGATGCGCAGATTCATCAGGTGGACAGAGGAAAACACCGGGAGCTGACCCTTAGACATGCCTGGATAAGTGCTTATTGATTTAAGTACTGAAAACTGTTTTCCTCTTACAAGTGAGGAAAGTTAAGTGCTGCAGTAATTTGTAGATTATGTAGTGCTTGCAACGAATTTTGAACAAGTGCTTAGCACAAGGTAACAGTTTTGAGTGCTAAAACTAGAAAACTGGTTAGTTCTAAGAGAAAATTTGAAGAGAAGACTTTCACTGGGAATAGTTTAACCCTAGTTAAACAGTGCTGCGTGATGTGCAAAACCGAGCAAACATCGGTTTTTAAACAGAAAGATGAAAGGAATAGAAATAGCCCCAAATGGCCAATAAAACTTTCGATTCTGAGCTGAAACCACTCGTCCAGCAACAGATAGGCTGCTCAAAGCTCACCACTCTCACTGATGAACAGAGAAGCTTCCTTCTATCTTAGTAAGGTCTGGGCAACACAGAAACTACAAAACAGCCCTGAATTCAGCAAAATCTGAAAACGGTTATAGAAAGGCAGGAAATGAGTAGAGAGATAGGATTTTTTTGTTTTGTTTTGTTTTTTTCAATAATTGAAACAGATACAGTAAAACAAACACTTTTAAAGCAGAAAAATGGCTATCACACTTGACTGTGTAGCCCTTAACAGTTCAAACAGTTGAAAAACACTTAAACAATCAGTTAAAGTGAAAACAGTATCAGAATAAAAAAAAACAGTTCAAATAAGTTGCAAAGTTAATAAAAAATGCTCGGAATGGTGCAGATGGTGAAAATAAGCAATAAAAAGCAAAACAAAGGTACTTAATCCACTCAAAGTCTTTCTTTTTACACGCACAGTAAACATCATAATGTCAAAATGTGAGCAATCAGCTTTCATTGTAAAAACACTACCATGGTCCCTGCAATGAATCATGCTGTAGTAATGGCAATTACAAAGTAACCATGCTATGAAATGAAAACACATGAAGCGAAAACAAATGGCAATATCACGCTTTGACTATAAAGAGAAAATCCCCCCCAAAAAAACACTTGAGACTTCCTGGAGCTAGAGCAGCTGAGTGTGCACAGAGCAGCCAAGCGGATAATGCAGGTGGGTGAGAATGAGACAGTTTCTTTTTTTTTGTTTTTTTTTGTAGTAACATTTATGGGACTCCAGAGAGCACAGCGCCCTGTGCAGCTGTCTGCATCACATCACCTTATGCTATATTTGGCCCTGGCTGAGACTACCAGTCTTCATAAAAATAATGTGGTTTATTGTATGCAAATGAAATTAAGACCGGTTCTTCCAAGCAAAACAAAGTCTTGCGGTTTAACTAAATGCACAGTAAATACCTTTAACTTAGTCTCTTATACTTCTAGGAAACAGCCTCTTTTGACAGCACTCTGGATTCCACTGAAAGGAACAAGTTTCATCTTCTTCTCAAAGCATTCCTTAATTGAGGGTGATTCTTTTTCCCAGAGCCACTACTCTAGGTACCTAGCCTTTTCATGAGGACATTTACTCTATGACTGAATTTTTATCAGACCTCTTTATATATTGCATCCAAACCTCATTAAACAAACTTGCTCTTACTAATATAAACTTTTTTCTTAAAGTAACAGCTACAACTTAGCAAAACACACCTATATTTCAAGAAATGTTGCTTAATTTATAATTGATTCTTTATGTTACTACTATAAACACTATGGATGGAATTCAAAAAGTGCTTCGGTCAATGGTACGCCATGACATGGGCTTCTGCCACTGATGATGGCCCATTCTGATTCAGAGACAGGCCCACTGCACTGATTATATGCATTCTGGAGGAGTGCTCTATGCTAATTAACCATATGCTTACCCTAGAATACCCATGGAGTTATGCAGCAGAGTGATTCATCAAATCACTCAGCTGTGTAAATTAGCATGGCTGGCTATGTTAGTTTACATGGCCAAGAAGCTGTGTTCCTCCATTGTAATGCAATCGATGGAGGAGATCCTGTAAAAGGTAAGGTCAGGTAAGTGTCTGCAGAGAGGTAGTATATGTGTGTGTGTGTGTGTGTGTGTGTGTGTGTGTGTGTGTGTGTGTGTGTGTGTGTGTGTGTCTATGTGTGTGCGCATTGGGAGGTGTTTGACTGTATATGGCTGTGTGTCTGCCTGGAAGGTTACAGTAGGCAAGCTGGGTAGGAAATAGGTAGAGGAGATGTGTGTGTGTGTGTGTGTGTGTGTGTGTGTGTGTGTGCGTGTGTGTGTGTGTGTGTGTGTCAGTGTTGTGCTAGTTACTTATAAAAGTAATAAGTTATTATTACTAGATACTTTTCAGTGAAGCTAATATATTACTATTACTTATTATTTTTCTAAAAAAATAATATATTATTATTACTAGTTACTAACGAAAGTAACGTGTTACTTTTACATTAGTTTATCAATTTTTAGAGAATGGGCAAACTGTAAATCAACACTCTGATTGGAGAATGAACATTCTCCAACAGGGTATCAATGTACAAGTAATGCTCACTGATAAATGGGTCCACCATTTCACATCAGCATATCAAGCTGCTATGGAGCTCGGACTGAAAAAAAAAAAAAAAAAAACTAATGGCTGCCATTATTTTATGCTTACTAAGCATCGGTGCTGCTGTTAATGAGCATAAAATGTAAAAAAAAAAAAAGGGAGAAAGACTGTGTGTGTGTGTAAGAGAGAGAGAGAGAGATCTTGTGTGAGCGAATGCATGTATGAAAGCAGAGAAGACTGTGTGTGTGAGTGAGATCGAGCGAGATCTTGTGTGAGTGAATGCATGTATAAAAGCAGTGGAGACTGTGTGTGTGTGTGTGTGTGTGTGTGTGTGTGTGTGTGTGTGTGTGTGTGTGTGTGTGTGTGTGTGTGTGTGTGTGTGTGTTTGTATATGTGAGAAAGCAGAAGAGCCTGTGTATGTGTACGAGAGAGAATGGGCTATATGTAAAACTGTGTTTTACTTGGTTATTTTTTTAAGCACTATATTATTTTTTCATATATGTTTGATGTAAAATGCTTCCTTCCAACACCATTAACATATACTACAGCAAGTTTGAAACATTAGGAGGAGGAACTATTTTTACATTAAAAATATATAAAAAAAAATATAGTAAAAAATAAATAAGCAAGTAAAACACAACAATTTTAGAATGTCCATTCTCTAAGCACAATAATGTCCTCCAGAGTGTGTGTTAATGTGTAATAAGTGCCCTTCCAGGGGTTTAGAGGCCCTCTGCCTGTGATGTCGGGCCTCATAACACCCCTGGGTGGGCATTTATTGCACATTAACACATACCCTGTCAGGCATTATTGCTTGCTTAATATTGAGATTTACTCACACAAGTAAGCACATGCATATGTGTATTATTAAAGGTGTATACACAATGTTACAATGATGATGAATAGCATTTAACAGTTGAAAAACTTCAGCAGAGTAGTCTTTATAGCTGGGCAGCACAGTGATGCAGCAGTTAGCATTATCACCTCACAGTAAGAGGTTCTCCAGTTCTATTCTTGGCTGGGGTGCCTTCTGTCTGGAGTCTGCATGTCCTCCCTGTGCTCATGTGGGTTTCCTGTGGGTGCTTCTGTTTCCTCCCACATTCCCAAGACATGCTGCAGGTGGATTGGACATTCTAAATTGGGCCTAGGTGTGAGTGTGTGCTGGCATGTGCCTCCTGAGGAAGGGTGGCTGCAGAGCTGGCAACTTGTCACTGTAAAACTCTACTGCCAATTGTTTTGTAGACCAATGATCTGCCATGGTGACCCCATCCTTCTCAAAGAAGAAAAAGATGACTAGCCTTTATAGCTAGAGAGTCACAAATAATAATTAAGCCAAACCAGACCTTACACAGCCAGAAGCACAAGACCTATAAAACATATCACATTTCGTCTATTTTCAGCAACTAAAAATTGGAACTGAAAAGAATTTTAAATAGGACATAACAAAAAAATTGTTAAGACAAAAGTTGGTTGATCATAAATCAACTCAAAGAGTCCTTCTTGGTGCAGTGTGTTGGGTCGTTGGGTGTTAAGCCAATGAATGGTGAGTTCGATTATGATTGATGGTGGTATGGAGAACCAATGCTGTTCATTATTTGGCAAGGTAAGGATATGATTTCTAGAAGGCTAGAATTGTCCCAGTGTTAGGGGGCTTGTTTTCATGGGTGAGAGTCCCACAGTACTAGGGCAGGGCCAGAGTCTGGTCATCATTAGCTTTCACCTCCTTGCAGTGCTAAAAAATAAAGTAAATTATGCTCCAGACTAATTCTAATGATCGATTTTGAATACCTCTCAACTTGAAAACATCAAAAATCTGGACAAAGGCTCATGAAAAGTAGATGCAACTGGCCAAAAATCTGGACTCTAATCAACATAAAATCTGCATGTATAATAAGATAACTCCACCTACTCCAATGGAATAGTGGGATGCCATCATTCAAATAATTGTGAAAATGTTCCGCAATTTAACATTAACTCAAAAAACAGCCATTCACAGAGAAACACCAGTTAAAGTCCCTTTACAGCATTAACAAAAAATCTTAAGGGCAGTAGTAGGCAAAAGGCATGTAAAACGCTTTGCATTCTACTTTCTCCCCTACAACACTTCTAGCATATACACACTGATGTCACATTAGCTGCACCTTATGTAAATACAAATGTGCATTAGTAGGTTTTGTAGACAAATCTGGTACCTGCTGATGCTGGGCACTGACTCGTACCTCTAACTGTCGCCAAAAGGCAGGAAACCAGTGAATTCACAATCCTCCAAATTGTCTGTGAGTATATATAATATGACATCATGTATTTGTGTGTGCATGTGTCTGTGTGTGTGTGTGTGTGTTCTCTTATAGATTGACACTGTACCTATGATTTGTTTGTCTATCTTGCACCCACTGCTTGCCATAAGGGGCTCTTGCTCCCTCACAACACTGAATTGGTTAAATTAAATATCAGAGAATGGCTGAATAAGACAGTAAAGTAATGTTTTGGAATGTATAAAATAACTAAAATGTAAAGCAGTAGTGTTGTACTTATTATAGATGTAGAAGCTATAGCAGTATTGTTCTTTAACAGTACAGCAGTGTGTGCTTAAAATACCACGTTAAAATATTGTAAAAAGTTTCACAGTGGAATGTGATGCACTGTTAAATGTCTTGTTTTATTAAGCAGCACAAATAATACCACATATATGTAGTGAAGCAACTGCGATCAACACACTGAAACATGCGATGGCAAACATTTAATTGATAAGATACGTATACCAGCATCAAGAGTGTGGTTTCTTGGGAAATTAAATTTATTCTGTGGTACAATTGTCTCAGACTTAATGTAATAAAGTATCATGGGTGTGGAGGAGACCATTGCTGTTTGCAGTATTCCTCTTTAATAACTGCATCACTTAGTGTTTAATATGGGTGCCGGAACCATACAGCCAGGGGGAGGGGGAGCCCCCCACTTTTACAGCTGCAAGACCTGTCGGTAAAAATTAATTAAATGGAGTTTTCACACTAATGTGGATTTGTGCACAGAAGTTAAACTAACTAAACTAGCTGTTCTTGTTCCCTTATTGCCCTGTGTTACATTAGTTATGCTGCCGCTGTTCCATTGGTGCTGCCAGAGCCAGAGTCATGGCAGTAAGGAGAGTTTTGTTCTTTTATTTGCAGGAGTTATGCTGCTCCCCTGTGTGTGTGTGTGTGTGTGTGTGTGTGTGTGTGTGTGTGTGTGTGTGTGTGTGTGTGTGTGTGTGTGTGTGTGTGCATGCGTGCCTGCATGCGTGTGCCTGCGTGTGTGTGCATGCGTGCCTGCATGCGTGTGCCTGCTTGTGCGTGCGTGTGTTTGTGAAAAATCTCCCAGTTAGGTACACCTGATGGTTAGTGTTACTCAGGCTCAAACAAGAGCCTGAATTCTCTACCTATACCACCACTTGTGATTCAGGGAGGTGAGTCCATAGCTCTAAACTGTCCAGATTTTTACAGAATATTTATCTCATACTTTTGGTCTGTTCCTCTTAAAATTTTTGGTTTTCTGGCAAATCAGTGAGAACTGAATTCACTAAATAATGATAGCCCTTTAAGTTTCAGTCTTCCTATCTTTCAGGAAACACATGGTAACAAAAAACGCTTTATTTTAGCAACTTTCTAAGATTATATATGCAATATATAAAAGTGTCCCTGGTTGAGTGTCAAGTGGATTTTACAAGGAGCTGAGAGTTTCAGAGGAAGAGAAGTTTAGTGCTACTAATGCTAACCTGTTTGCATTGTTAGTAGCATAACATGTAGTACACTTGCTTTTGATGCAGAAGGTTGTGGGTTCTACTCCCACAGTATCCAGATAGAGAGCTGATACTGTACTGTGTTGTACTTAAAAAGGAGTAGATGCTGCAGTCCTATGAATGTTCTCCTTTGGAGGAGTTACTTAGCAACTGTGAACATGTCATCAGTTTGCCATCCATTCCTCATTGCAAAATTACCTACTTATCATTTTTAATGTAGTATAGGCAATTTATTCTTAAAGGGTAATAAGCACTTTGTAGATGAAACAAATAAATATAAAGTTGTTTGCTAGCAGCAACCTCTTCATTAGTTACAGATCCCTTCACTGTGGAATTATTTAGGTGACTTACTTCTGCAGAGATTTGCATATTTATTGATATTGCTGGATTGTAATGACAGAAGTTTGAGTGGCCTTTTAGTTGAAATTTTCTGAAATGGGTAGTTTTTCATTATTGGTTTATACATTTTGTTTCATTGCTTACTAGAAGACTGTTCTAAACTACAAATTTAAAACACATTCTAACAAGTGGTGCTGTATTATACAAGGAATATAATTTAATACAATCAGGTTAATACAACCAGAGAGGTGAATCAAAGAACGCAAACATATATGCTTGCTCACAGGATGCAGGAGATCAAAATAAGGGAAGAGACCAGTCACTAATGGAGTCCCCCAGGGTTCGGTGCTGAGACTTTTTCTGTTTGGCATATACATCTCAAAAGTAAAAGGAAATACCAAAGGGCTTTGGCTGACTAAGTTTGAGATGACTGCAGACTAGGATCAGTTATTGAATCCCCAAAGAACTTAACCATCATGCAGGAAGGTTTGTCCCAAACAATAATTGGTGCCAGAATCATGAATTGAAACTAAACTCCAAGAAATACATTAACATATCCTTTGGGAAGTCATCTAATCCAGGGAACTGACAAAATGACAATGCCCCCTGAGAAATTACCCAGTTGTTTGGCATTTGGGAACTTATGTGTACAGTGACCTAACTTTAGACCAACATGTGCCCAGAGTCATAAGAACGTCTTTCTATATTCCACAGCTTATAAACAAATTGATTGTGACTAGATCTAGAGATGTTATTGTCCCCCTTTACAAAGCCCTCATTAGGTCAATCATTTTGTATAATGCCCACTTTGGCATGTATCTGCCAAACCCATGCAACAATTGGAACATGAAACAACTGGAATACGCACAGAGATACCTTGCTAAAAGGTTAGAAGTCCTAAACAATAGGTCTTGCATTGACCACCTCAAAGATTTATCACTATACTCAGTATCCTACAGAGTGCTTAGAGGTGATGTGTCTGGCATACAAGGCATCCTCCGACCTAATACAGATGGACCTACTGAACATCAGTATGTCAAATGGCATCAGAAATACTCAGTCCAGGTATTTAAACTGAATGTTGTGGAGAGATGGATATATATCACACGGGCTACCACTGATCCAGAACAGACTATCCATTCAAGTAAAACAAAGCTCATCCCTGTCCATATTCAAATACAACTTGGATCTAATGATGGGTAGTGGAAAATGTACTCCAGGATTGCCCCTCATGCCACTAATGTATAGAGGCAGTTCCTAAATACTGCATCCCTTATATGGGTCCCCTCAAATTATCTATAGTATGATCACATTTATTCTCACTAGGGCTAATATACAATTATCAGCCATGGGATAGGTAAAACCAATCAGGAAATGTTAAGTCAAGCACCAAATGGAAAATTGTTGAAGCTTAAAATGTCCTCCAAGTGATCCTATGTTTTGGTAGTAAGTAGTTTTAAAAAAAATGTCCTTTTTAGATCACTAAGTGCCCATCTCACCCCCCCTCCCCCAGTCTTCAACAGCTTCCGGTGCCTCTGGTGTTTAATGCAACTTCAAAGCAATACAAAATAACATTTGTTTCAATTTAAAACTTAATAAATCGGTACTTTCTAAATTCTGTAGTACCATACCTCTCAAGCTCTTACCTCAAGAAATCTGGTCAAAGACTAGCATAATGGGAGGACAAAGGCCCAAAAATAAGGACAGAATTTAAAATATTGCTCTTATAAACATAGAAAGCTGATACAATAACAGGATTTGTGTTAGCCTGCATTTTATGAAGGATATGAAGCCTGAAACTCATATATATGTTATTATCTAGTGACTTCAGCCCTCCGTGATTTACCAGAAAACCACAAAAAAGAGGTATGTTTTACACACACACACACACACACACACACACACACACACACACACAATCTTTCTCATACAGAAAAATGAACCACCAGTTTAACTAAAACACATACTCATACAGTCGTATACTCATACACTTACTCACACTTGCCTTGGCATGCTTGTTTAAATTCTGCAGTAAGTGCGGGCTGAGTTTACATCCATAGCACACATTAGTAGTCACACTAGAGTTGAAATTGTTGCCTTACAATCCTAAAGCAAAGTTAAATGCTGGATTTCATGGTGGCTGCCTTTTATAGGTTCATAGGTTGGCACTAGGTAATCGGCCCTAGGGCCTATACAAGCCTAGCCATAACAATTCCCTGGCTATTTCTTCCCACACTATTTACTTCCCTGGACCCCTGTCTAGCAGGGTGACTGACGTGATCCCCGAGGTGAATTTCCTTTCTCCCATCCAATCATCAAGGTTCCTTTTGAAGAGGGCCAAGGAGGCGCTCTGCTTGACATGTATGGGCAGTCTATTCCAGAGTGTGGGGAATCTCTGGGTCAGGAACCTATCCCTCCAGCATGTTTTGTTTATTGTGATGACAAGGTTTAGATCCCTGGAGTGTGTGGCTCTGAGGGACTGAGATTTCTTTAAGTGTAGCATGTCCAACAGCTCTGGGTTTGACATGGCCTTGTAAGCAGAAATCACCTCTGAGTAGATGATATGCGACAGAATATAGCTGGACTTTATTAAGGCAGTCAGCATAGGGCATCTGCTTTAGGCCTGTGATTCTTATAGTGTGGTATTTCTGCGGCCTTTCCAGTTGTTGCAGATGTCTATTAATGTTGCAACTTAAGTTACCTAGTATTTACAAACTTTAATTATGGCATGCACACTTGTAGAGGACAGTTAAAATATTTTTCCATTCTACTCATGGACTAACTAACTTGCAGCTGCTCTATTATGACCGGGAGAGAATACGTGGCTCTGAAAGTTTGTAAAACCTGTAAGTGATGCACTTATGTTATTTTAATGCAACACCACACTTGTGCAAAATTCTGTGGTTATGTCAGTCAAGCACAGCTCTAATTATTATCATTATTAGTTGACTGCAGTGTATTACTCTTTCTCAAAAATGTTTTAATTCTTGATATCCTTCAAAAAATGCGCACTAACGCAAAACCTGTCATTCTAAAACTGTTCTAAGTTTATAAGCGCCCTACTGAAAATTTGTTCCCGATTTCAGACCGTTGTCCTCTCCACACATTATGTTTGGCTAATGGCTATGTTTAAAATTTTTGTGCTGAGATGCTGAGCGGTATATGAGTTCTGCGGGCACAAAAAAAACACAAACTCACTAACATGACATCCATCTTACAAACAGCAGGATAATATGCGATTGTACCTACCAATTATTCCTGATTTTTCCGTCATTTTTTTGATCTGGCTCTGGCAAATGCTTGATTTTCTGTTTAATTGTTGAGAATTTCAACAGCTCAGTATATCTTATTGCTCAAAATGCATACTGACACAAAATCTGCAAGTGAATTAGAATAATAGATGCCTGAATCTGAATCCTTATACCCCCTCCGCTGGCATTATTTACATGTAGGTCATGAAATCAATGACAGTGGAAACTGTTGTCATAGTTAGTAAGGAGCAGCAAATGCTCCTCTTTAAAGGAGAAGATGCTACCATCACTGGGTGTTTTTTGTTTTTTTATTTGAAGCCTCTTAAAAGTGGGATGGCTCCAGCACCCTTGTCTGCACACTGAAACTGGGATTTAATTGGGCCAGTCAGGAATTTGTGGCACCCTATTATTTGGAGCCCAAAACCGGGATATGCAGAGAAATTTGGTACAGTTGGTATGATATGAATGCTACCTGCTATGAGTTGTTTTTTATCCAAATTGCCCCTTCAAAGTCTCTGTTACCTCCTAACATCTGATTTCTATCCATACTATTCAGGGCCTACAGACGTTTTCTATCGCTCTTTAGGGGCCAATATTGCCCATATTGAGAACCACTGGTTTAAGCAAAAGTAACTCAAAAGTCACTGACATTTAAGTTAATGATTACTAAAAAAGTAATATATTAATACTACTTTATTACTATTTTGAAAAAGTAACTAGTTATGTTAGTAGAAATCGTAATATATTACAGTAATATATTACATATTATAATATATTACTCCCATCACTGTTTATATGGATGATTCTAAAGACATTTGCATACTGTATCGATTGGATTCTTTTTGTATAGGAATGCATACCATTAGTAAAATCAATAACTAGTAGTACTGATCCTCATGAAACACCTATATTAAATAAGTACTCTTGAGAGGTAGAGCTCCAACACTGACCAGTTTGTGCCCTATAGGAACATAGGAATAGTAATAGGCAAATGGTCATTGGGACTATAAGATTTTGTAGATAGCTGGTAAACCATAATAGTGTAATACTATGGTATTGTATGGTTGCAGCCTTGTTATTAATATGTTATAATTAATGACATCAAAACTATTGTACACATTTAGAAATAGTGCAGCTGTATAATAAACATTGCCTCTGTTTGTTGCTACACCATCCACAAGCTTCAGTAGGGCAGTTTGGGTACGATGTCCTTGCCTAAAACCGAGCTAAGCTTGGATTGCTAAACTGTAGTCAAGGAGATAGTTTAGAATTTGTTTATGGACTATGCCTTCTAGTATTTTGGACAGAGATCCAGAGACATTGATATTTTTATGGTCTGCACAAGGCATGCAAGATCTGCGACTCCTTGAAAGTGCACATCATCTTCATTTCATGTAAAATGTATAATGTGATGTTTATGGACTATGCCTTCTAGTATTCTAGTGCCTGCCCTCCTGCTTATGCATCTTGCAAATTGTTCACCTTTGTAAGGGTCAGCAATAAACATGTATCACGTTAGCAGACAGAGATGCAAATGTGCTAATATGTAGTACAAAGCTAGTCTAGTGTACAAGTAATTACTTCTTAAAGATGTATATGAGCTATAAAGTAAATGCGTGTTTGTGCTTTTTGTTGTATTGTACTTGGCAATGGCTGCTTTACAGTTTGTCATAAGGAATGTGATGTACAGTCCATAAGGCAGATCCCATTCTATCTACATGGTGCCTTTATTGCCGGAGCCGTCAAAAGGGATTCTGTCATTCTGAATAAATTAATAAGAAATAGAGCTTAAACACACTCTGTGACTATGCTACTGATTACAGAGAATTCTGAGTGAATTGTGTGCCATCCATCACTGAATAATTACTCTGCATTACTAAACTGCACTTTTTTTAAAGTTGTTTATAAGTACTACTGTTATTTCTGTGCATTAATTGTTATTCCTGTGCATTATTTAAGTGTTTATATGCTAAATCATTTTAGAGTGCTGTATTTATACTACTGCATTTAAAACTTTATTTTGCTGCATTTCTGCCTACTTGCTGTGCCTGCTATTTAGATTACAGTTAATTTGGTCATTTCTTGCATTTTAGGCAGCTTTGTGGTCCATTTTTGATTTAAGAGCCTAAAAGGATTAGTGTTGCTTTCTGGTGGTAGTGGTGTGAAGTCTGGTCAAATTCTGTGTTGTAAATCATTTATGTATCCTTAGATTCTGCTAGGTGTGATTCTCTAGGGGGCATTTTACTTGTTTATTGGTTGTTTTGAGCCTCTATAAAGGCATCATGGTTTTGTGAAGTTTGGCTAATTTCTGCAGAGTTTAAATACACTTGATGACCACAGCACTGATTACACAGAATTCTGAGTGAATCTTATGCCATCCATCCATTCATCCATCCACAATTCCTTTTTCCCCCATTCATCCCTGGATAAATACTTTGCATTATTAAAGTGCATTGTTTCAAGCTGTTTATAACAACTACTGTTATTTATGTGCATTATTATATACTCTACATCATTTTAAAGTGATATGCATTTCTCTCTTCTTCCTGTGTTTGCTGTTTGGAATATACATGGATTTGATAATTTCCAGCACTTTAGGCAGTTTCAGTGTTTAAATTGCTTATTTCTTGCACTTTGGGTCCATTTTGTGATTTAGGAGCCTAGAAGAGCAATGGATGATAGTCTGATTCAGTTCTGTAAATCTCACAACATTCTAGATTTTGCTAGTTGTGATTGGCAATTGGCCATTTTACTTGCTTACTGGTTGTTTTGAGCCTTTATAAATGCACTATATTTGGCAAAGCTTGGCTCCATGCTGCAGTTTTTTTTTTTTGCATTGGCCTGTATAGATACGGATACCTAAAATTTATATTTTCCCCATAAATCTTGTCTTCAGACTTCTCTATTGTGCAAAAGCAATTAGTTTGCAGATGCACCATGCATTTTAGAGTAGATATTCCTGTTACTACTCTTTAGTCCTGCAACAACTTACTGATTACCTAAAAAAGACCAGAAGCATGAATGTTCCTGCTGTCTGTACAGCTAGCTTGATGGATATTGGTATTGCATGGGCATGAACGTTCCTGCTATCTGTACAGCTAGCTTGATGGATATTGGTATTTTGATCCAAAGCAGCAATTGCTTTTTGTTAACTAGCAACAAACTTATTGACAAACAAACTGATAAGGTGTGTGAAAGATGTATTTACACAACATCATGGAGTCTCACATACAGGTACTCATAATACCAACCAGGCTGTCAGAAATGCACTCACTATGCCTACCATATGCACAGTATGGATTAGACACATAGACCCACACATGCGGAGGTACTTAAAAGTAATCTTAAACCCCAAGGCCTCCCAGACATTGGATCTACAACAAATATCCTCAAAAGCTGAAATGCACTCACCAAAACAACAACCACCACAACATTATAGCCATACATTATAGCCATACATCACAGAGCCTCAATTTCAAAGTCCATAAGGCAAGCCATCACACAACTCATTAATTTAGTTATAGGTCAATACCAGGCTAACTGCCCTAGAGAGCGTTTTTAAGGCTAGCCAACAATGCAAGGTCAGAATCAACTCTTTCTTCTGTTTTTATAAGGTGAAGACCTTAAGCATTATACCAAACACCCATGGGGAGACTCTATTGTGAGACACATAAATGTCCTACTCACCAGGCTGAGTAAGAAGTCCCAGTTAGTTGTCTATCAGGGGCCATGATCTGCCAGATCACTAACACACTCAAGTCTTTGGACCACAAGTAATAGTATGACTCCATCATAGTCCATGTGGGTGTAAATTACCTAAGTCATAACAACCTGGGTATATGAAGAGAGACATTATGAAGATCTTGGACTATGTGTTCCAGACTGGTATGAGCCTAGCATTGAGCAGCATTCTACCTTCACCAAGGATGATGCCACAATATGAACAGAAGATAATTGACTTTAATAATTGGCTTAGTTTCTAGTGCCATTCCAATGGGGGTACAATATTTGTTAGCATGGGAGGATATATTCAACAGACAACATTGATTTAAAAAGGATGATCTAAACCTGTCCCCTCTAGGCTTTTGAGTATTGGCTGAAACATTGTCCTCACCATAGTGTCTTTTTTAGGCAATGCCAAACTGACAAAGCTTCTGACATAATAAAACCAACCCAAGGGAGTGTAAAGATGTTACTGTTCAGTACCTGGAATCTCAGCAACAAACTCTACTCCCTCCAAGCCCTCCTCACACTAAAGAATGCAGACATCTGCACAGTTGGCAAGACATGGTTTAAATCCACAGAATGCAATGTGGCAGTACAGAGCTCCAATGCCTTTTACAAAATTAGGCCAGCTAGTGCACAGGTAGGGACTATAGGTGGAGGTGCCACAATCTGCATTTAAAACAAGTTCACCTTATGGTTGGTCAAACAGGATGAAGGGCTTGTGCTTCTCCAAGTCCAAATTATGAAGGCAAATGTCATATTATTAATTGACAACTTGGCAAAATTTCAAGCTCCCCCAAACCCTGAGAACACAGTTGTTTAAGCAAAATTGTTCACACATACTCTATACAGTCATATTAATAGATGCATAGAGACAGCTGTGCCAACCAGGAAGAAGCTCAGAACAAAGTTGAAAAACAAGCAATCTAGGTGAAAACCAAATATCAATAGTTAGTACAACAAAAGGAAGAAAGTCATAGCAAAAGTCTGGAAATACAACAACCAGCAAGACAAAAACTCTGTCGTTAATCTAAAAAAAAACACCCCAGAAGGCAAATCAAGTCTACCAAAGCCAATTATGAAGTAAAAATAGCCTGTCAAGCCAAGAACAACCATAAGGTTTTCTTTTGGTAACCTCAAAGGCTGCTCATAAGATGCGCAGAAGTAATCATAAATGGAGCCACCTACATGGAGCCAGAAGATATAGCAAATCTACTGGCTGAAAAATTCAGTTCCAATTTTACCCCACTCTTCCCAGACCCCCTCCCCTGCAAGAAATGCTAACCTAATCTCCTCAACCTTCACTAAGGAAAAGGTCCTAAACACATTCTCCAAGGTCAAGAACACTTTATGAATTTGCCCCAATAATATCCCAGTATGCCTCCTAAATTTATTTATTTTTAATAAATAAATAAATGTATTTATTTATTTAGTTAACATTTGTTAACTGGGAAAGTCTGACTTGGAATGAAGACAATTTTCAGTGGAAGCCCAGAGAGAAATACTCCAGATGGATGTCTTTGTAATGTGGGAGGAAACCGGAGCAGCCGGAGGAAACCCACATGACTACAGGGAGGACATGCAGACTCCCCACAGAAGGCACCCCAGTCGAGAATTGAACTGGAGAACCTCTTGCTGTGAGGTGACAATGCTACCGCTGAACCATTGTACCCATAAATATCATGAAATATAACCTAACAGGACCACTGGAGTCACTATTTAATCATAGCAGCCAGTCAGGTTTCAGGCCACATGAATGACAACCTGCAACAGTCACAAGGGTGGGCCATCAACAGACCTCCGAAACTACAGACCCATTGGTCTGCTTAGTCTCAAATGCAAAGCTGTTTAAAGAATTATCATGGAAATAATCAATACTGACATAGAAAACATTCAGACAGCGGAACCAACCCAGTTCAGTTTTACAAAGGGAAAATCAGCCCTACTCAACCTACCGGAATGCATCGGGAAAGTCACGAAGGCAATGGACAAGGGCAAAACTTTGCATACTGCTACCATGACTGGACCAAGGCATTTAAATACCACACTTGGGCATTGTAAGCAAATTCACTGATTTAGGCATAAGCTCCTATGTTACATGCTGGATAGCCAGCGCTCTCTCTCAGACTGGAATAAAAAGGTTAGGGTGTAGGAGTCCACCTCCACAAAGAAGTCAGTCACTAGCAGAGTCCCTCAGGTTTCTGTGCTGGATCTACTCCTTTTTGGCATTTACTTCTTGGAACTCAAGACTAATATCTGGGGCCAATGGCTGACCAGGTTTGGGGATAACTGCAAACCGGGAGCAGTCATAGAGTCCCTGAAGACAGTAATATGCACCAGGAAGGGTTAACACAGACAAATAACTGGTGCCAGAACTATGGTTTGAAACTTAATGCCAAGAAATGCATAGAAGTACACTTTCAGAAATTGGCTACCCCAGTAAACTACCTCACTGACAGCATAACTCTCAGAATAGCCCCAGTATTTAGGGATTTAGAGATGTATATAGACAGTAACCTGACTTTCAGCCAATATGTGTCTAAGGTAATAAGGAAATCCTTCTATGTTTCTCAACTTATAAGCAAGGTATGGCATGTAAGTTCAAGGAAGTCATCATTGCACTGTATTCATCCCTCATCAGACCTATCATTGACTACAATGCCCCTTTAGGCACATGGAACACTGACATGTCCGCAGAGGCTCCCCACAAAAAGAATGCATGGCATTAACAATGTCCTATGCAGATCACCTCAAAGCCCTGAGCCTATATTCGGTCTCCTATGGACTGTTCAGGTACGCTATATGTCTGGGATAGAAGGCATCCATGGACCCCACTCCTATGGACCTCTTGCATATTCAGGAAACAAATAGTATGAGAAGTGCCCAATTCATGGACTTAATCCTTGCTTGTGACATAAATAGGACATTTTGTAGGAACAGGTATGTGTCTTAAAGAATACCCCTTCTCTGGAACAGATTTCCCATCATGTGAAGCAGAGCTCCTCTCTGACCTTATTCAATTGTAGTCTGGGCCAGTGGACAAGAAATCAGAACTTCATTCTTGGTCTATCATCTATGTCTCTAATGGACAGTGGCAGCCTGCAAATGCTTGCCCACCCATGTCCTAGCTTACACATACCCATAAAAGTAACCTGTCTGGTACCAAAACTTGTTGGATACATTTGGGTCGCATGGCTAGGCTTAAAAATGTCCTTGTGATCATTTGCCTAGCATGCACCTATGAACCTAAAGCAAGTGTACTACCCCAAACAAGTCTACTCAAGTTTGTCTGTAGATCACGTTATAGAATCACAGTCACTAGCAGGATTGTAAATCATTCTGTCATAAACAAATTAGTAATATCAGTTTAGAGTACTTAAGGGGAGAATAATTTTTTTGCATGAGATTATATTAGTGGGTTATTATAGTTATAAACTATGTACATAAAGGCATATACTCACTTGCTGCATCTGCTGTATATTGCCCTACTTAGTGACTGTTCAGTACACAGCAAATCAGTTGGTATAGAACTGAATAAGTAAACAAATTAATATGTGAGTGAATGGACGAATACCCCAAATGTGTAATGTATCTAAACTGTTCTACTGTATTTATTAGAAATAAATCTCATTTTCAACTGCACATACAGCAGACCATTTATGCCACAACATCTTATGTACATTGCCACACTATCATGGGCAATGAATGCTATTCACAGATATTTCACCTCATTGGCCAAGATTGCATTGAATATTTAATTTACACTTCTGGAAATAGAAATGATTGGCAGCTGTGTAAATTCTGCATGGTGGGAGATGTTGAACACAGAGCTGGATCATGGTCAAATGGGTCCCTATGCAGGATAATTGATCTGGGCCCCATACACACAGCCCCCCCAACCCCCACCCCCAGCCATTACAGTGTTCCCTCACTTGGCTATTTCTCCCCATTTGCTATAAATACTGTTCAAACCTGTCAGTGTGCATACTGTTTTCTTCTTTACTTCTTCAATGATTACAATTAGTTTAAAACTTTTACTTCAAATTTTACAGCACAGATACTGATAGCCATTTGCTAAGCAAAACAATACAGTTTCACAATGAAAAACAGACTTAGAATGAACAGTAAGATTCTCTGCCCTTGAAACTCTGGCCAGTGTTGGATTAAGTTTACCTTTGGGCTATTTTCAAACCATGGGCCCCTGCATTTTAGAACCATGCATACATGTATGTGTCCTTGGATGCACCACCCTGATTATTTTAAATTATATTCCTTGAATATTACAGCACCACTTGTTATGAGTATGTTTTAAATGTGTAGGTTTAAACATTTTTCCAGAAAGCAGTGAAACAAAACATATGAACCAATAATGACAAACTACCCATTACAGAACATTTCAACCACAAAAGGCCACTCAAATTTCTGCGAATCTCCAAAACGGATAGACCCCTTCACAAACCAGGCACAGTCCAGAAGTAATCCAAAGGAAAATCAAGTATTCCAGCTATAAAGTGTTCCACTGTTGTAAAACAGAAGGCACAATCCAGATGCAAAAACCTACTACACTTTATTTCTGTTAAGCACTTTTCATCTCGCTTATAGCGAGACTTCTTCAGACCACATACAGTTACATCACACTGTGGTATAAAACCTGTTCCACTCTCAACTTCCCTTCAATTAATTACACAAGTAAACTATGCTGCTTGATTAGTAATTGATAAATGATACATCAGTTAAGTTAGTGCTTCACTGTTACTTAGATTTCAATAAATGAAGCTCCTAAATAATGTGCTGTGTGTGTCGCTTACATTAAAAATATGTAGGCTCTTGCTAAAATACATGTACTTGCATCGTACGATAATTAAATCAATTTTATAAGTTTGTGTTAAGTGTTATAAATTTATATTTATGTTTAAAATGCATAGTTAAAAAGTTTTGAATTTATATTTAGAATAAATACTTGTTTAAAATGCATAGTTAAGAATACATACTTAAAATGTTTCACTTCTACTAAGTCTATTACTTAAAACATACCTTAATGCATAAATAAATCAAGACATTAATACATAAATCACCTCTACCAAAACCATTGCAACTACTTGCTTGAAGCATGCAGTATTTAAATAAAATAAGGTGTCTAACAAATCTTATCTAACAAACCTGTCTGAAGTACATTTCCTGAAGTTTATAAAACAAACAGCGCTAATAATGTGCATTCAGAAATGATAATAATAAATGAATAAGCAGGGCTGAGGAAAGGCAAGAGAAAAGGGGGGGGGGGAAGGGAGGGGAAATGGGGAAAAAGAAAGGGAGGGAAAGGAACACTACAAAACTTTCTATGTACCCTCTAGAGTGCATGTTTAGATTTTTGAATCCATGAATAAATTATCTTGAAAGGCTCTGCAATTTCATTATACAAGCTATTGAATAAATTTCATTCAAACCAGGAGCATGACAGGCATGAGTTCTTAGTTGCCAGGACAGTTCTAATTTTTCCAAGAGTAAAGCAACTGGTCCACCTCTCCCGTCTTCTGCAACACTGTCTATTGCTCGGAAACCAAATGAGTGGTTCGGGTATTCACCTACATGTCTGGCTAAGGCATTTTCTAGTTTACCCTTCCTAATACCATAAAGGTGTTCGTACACCCTCTCCCCAAGTTTCCTGTCGGTTTTACCGATATAGAATGCAGGACATGATTTACATGAAGCTAGCTAAACCACACCCTTGGAGTTACAGTTGAATTTGCATTTAGTACTGTACTCCTGCCCACGGATAGAAAAGTTCTGACCTGTATCAATGTAGGGGCAATAAAGGCACATCTGGCATTTACACATTCCTTTAGTATTAACAAAGAATACTTTTCCTTTATTTCCTTCCAACAGGTTCTTTAGGTTTTTTCCTTTTCTAAAAGCGGTTTTAGGTGGCCCTTGTAGTTTACCAGGTAGAACACTATCAGACTGAATTAGATCCCAATTCTTACTTATGATGTTCATTATAGAATACCAGTCCAAGCTGTATGAAATAATAAAGTCAGACGGGCCTATTGGGTCTCTTGCATTACCATGCCTTTCTGATGAAATTGATTGGAGCATGTCCTCCACCCCCAAAATGGGTCAGTAAAACCCCCTATGTCTTTTATTTACCACTTCCACAGTTAGGTCCTTTATCAGTCGTTCAGAGTATCCTCTCTTAGAG
Organism: Protopterus annectens; assembly: GCF_019279795.1. Taxonomy (NCBI): domain Eukaryota; kingdom Metazoa; phylum Chordata; order Ceratodontiformes; family Protopteridae; genus Protopterus; species Protopterus annectens. Next base: position 376,128,491 of record NC_056735.1, read on the forward strand.
AACATTTCTGTAAGTTTCTCACACTCTATTAAAAAGACTTCCTCATTTGAGAGCATACAAGCTGCCCTCACAAGCTGACCCTTCACCACTGATCATTTCTGGGGCAGAGGGTGACAGCTACTAAAATGCAGGAATGCATTAGAATAAGTGTCCTTTCTGAATATTCTAGCTGTATAGGAGTTGTATTTCAAATCCTTGTTTAAATCAATGTCCAGGTAAGCTATTCTGTCCATATTGAAAATGTAAGTAAACTTCAAAAAACTTGTTGTATTGTTCAAATATGACACTAACTGGATGGCATTATTTTCATCCCCTTCAATTAACATAAAAATGTCATCCAGAAAAAGTGTATAAAAATGTATCTGCCTTGCAATGTGAGGAACCTTTCTTACAAACTCCCTTTCCCAGTATGCCATCACCAGGTTGGCAAAACTGGCTCCACACAGGGAGCCCATTGCCACACCTATTTTTTGTATATAGTACTTATTATCAAAGTGATAAAATTGTTGGACAAAATAATGTCCAACAATTCCTCCACTAGTCCTATTTCAGACCCAGGTGCCCCTAAACTGTGCATCAGTAGGCTTACCCACTCAATACCTTCCATATGAAGGACTGATGAGTACAAGTCCTTAACGCCAATTGTTAAAAAATTCAAGCTGACATTATACTGGAGTTTGTTTTACATTGGCCAGAAAGGACCATGAGTCTTTGCAAATTTGTTCCTGTTGCCCTACATATTTTATCAAAATATGGTCCACGTACTTTGCACATGCATAAGTGATGCTGTTTCTCGCATCGACTAACAGCCTCATGGGTGGATCTGAAACAGACTTATGAATTTTTGGAATACTGAACAGAATAGGGATCTTAGGAGCTGGCATGTTCAGAAAATTGAAAGAGTCTACATCTAACCTGGCCTCAATAAGCATTTCTTCTAATGAGGAACGTATTCTCATATAAGCAATATTTAATTCATTCCGTGATACTTCAGAGTACTCCTCACTGTTAAGAACTTTCCCCATTTTTTGTTGGTATTCATGCTTGTCCGTTATCACCAACCCCCCACCCTTGTCAGGTTGCATCACTCTAACATATTCTGTTGTATCAATTTGAGGGCTTCTTTCTCCTCAGATGTTATGTTATGGGAGCTACCCTTGAAATGCTTATGTTGGTTGATAAGATTGTAGAAATCCAGCTCACATACCTGTTCAAATGTAGCTAGTGTAGGGTGTAGGGGAGGGCTGTAAAACTTCTGTCATTACAATCAGTCAGTATCAGTCAATAAACACAATCTCAGCAGAAGTAAAAGTCACCTGAATAATTGCACATTAAAGAGCTCTATAATTAATGGAGGTTGCTGCTGGCAAACAACTTTACATTTCAGTGTTTCATGTACAAATTCAGTGCTTGCTGCCCTTGAAGAATAAATTGCCCATGTTACATTAAAAAAAAAACTTGGTAAGCTGGTAATATTACAAGAGAGAATGGCTGTCAAACCAATGACAGGTTCATAGTTGCTAGGCATCTCATCCGTAGGAGGACAACGTCAGGAGTGTAGCACTTCCATCCCCACTCTATCTATATGGTATGGAAGTGGAGCCCACAGCCTTCCACACAAAAGGCAAGCATACTACCTGTTGTGCTACTAACACACCTTTCAAAGTTTATAGCACAAATGCCATGGTCATTTGCTAAACAAAGTTGCACAATGAAAACAGATTTAGCATGAGCAACACTATATTTACCTTTCCTTGAAACTCAACTTTCCTTAAAAATGCACAGACCTCAACATTACTTGAAAATGCAGTGAAACTCAACATTCTTTGAAAATGCACTGGAACTCAATAGTCTTTGAAAATGCACTGAAACTCAGTAGTCCTTGAAAATGGACCTGCTGATTATAGTTTGTAGTTGATGTAGAGCAGTGGCTCCCAAATGTTTTCGATTCTCGGCTCCCATGCTGAATCCAGTTTTCCCAAGGTGCCCCCCCCCTGCTGTGTGCATAAAGTGCATATTTTATTTATTTATTTATTTGACATTTGTTTAATGAGGCTGCCTGACTGGACTAGGAGACCTGGGGAGAAAAGTTCAAAAGTACAATAAAAAGACAATTACCAAAAAAAAAGTGTACATTCTGCTTAACAGCATAACACTGATCTACTATGGTTGAGAGGTAAGCAAACCTAATGGCAACCTTATTAACTTTAAAACAGGGATGAAGCTTCTGACTACTTGCCAGAGGGAGTGAGATTAAATAGTGGCTTGGGGTCTGGAAGATAAAGGCACAAGGGGGCGGGAGCTCATTTATCCTAGGGGTAGGATGTTAGCAGTCCAGATAGTGATCTGCACACAACCAGTGGCTGTACATCTGGGAAGCTTGGGACTGGCAGTCCCAAGCTGGTGACAGTAGCCATCATGGGGCATATGTGTGGGAAAGCATGGAGTGCTCCCACTGTGATGTGGGTGCCCACATCAGCTACCAGAGGCAGGACTGAAAACAGAAACACCCCCATGGCTGCCTCTATAATGGTTGCTCTTCAGATGGCCTTCATTTAAATGATGGTAAATTAATGGGCAGTGGTGGTGGTGGTACCAGGTAATTGGAGGGGAGAAAAAATACACACCGAGAGGCTGCAGTAAAAATCCATTTTATTCACTTTACATCCTATAGGTGATCTTATGTTTTAAAACAAGATTGTTACCTGTACTTTATACCTCCCACTACTGAAATATTCAGCTAACTGCAACAGTCAGCAAACAAACCCTTCCACTTATTCCAATCTAACACTGTCTAAAACTGCAAACAAATAACACTCCCCCTGTTGACATCACCTTCCTATAATCTTCTTTTTTCTTAATTTCCAGCCCACAGATAACATATTTTCATTTTCAACATTTCCTTGAACTGTTCACTATATACTATGTTACTTATTCAAATACTCATCAGTCTTCTTCTATTCCTATTGCTAGTCCAGCTGACTAGCTTAGCTATCATACACACCTTTACAAAACTATATACTACACCACATGAAAGATGACTTTTGTACCCATGCATCAAACTCTCACTGTAAACAAACTCACCTCTCTATTTCTCCTGATCTTTTTTCTCTCACTTTATTCGCCTATAGGGATACTCCACCTCACTGAATAATTACATATTACACCACTTAGGATTTCAATGCAGCCATACATCTGAACATCATTTCTCATATCTACCTATCACACCACCCTAGCACCATACAGAGATAGGCAAATAAACTGTGGCCATTCTCTTTCTAGTGACAAACATCTAAACCATGTTCCAGTTTCTCAATCCTCTCCCACAAGCACACCTTATCACACCACAAACCCAAATGCCCAGTCATCCCCAGGGCTATGTCTACAAGACATAAACCACCAAAGTATATGTAACAAAGTTTCTGAACTACATGCATGGTTAGCTTGACACTCCCCTAATCTGTTAGGTATAACTAAAATCTGGCTTACTATAAGAAATGAAGAAATACTGCCACCAGGCTATAGCATCATAAGACTAGACAAAATGCATAAGAGGCTGGTGGCATTGCAATAGTCTGTTCACAAAATCCCTACCTTCTGCAATACTGAATTAACCATCTCTCTCCAAACAAATAATGTCCACAAAAGCATCTGCCTAGCTTCTGCATACAACCCTCCAGGAAAAAAATTTGCCCACAGTAGAACACCTATTCTTTTAGCTATACACCAACATCAACAATTATTTTTGGTGAATTAATCAGAGTGGCCATCTGTCAATACAATCATCCTTGCAAATATCTGCCTTCCTCTTACACACACTCATACACACACACACACACACACACACACACACACACACACACACACACACACACACACACACTTCTCTGAAAGTTTCCTTACTTGCATGGAGTCTTCATTCTTTTTGGCCATACCCACCGCAGGTTCGATTCTTTTTCCCCGAACATAATCCGTTTGTTGCCGTTCCCACTCACATTTGAGCAGCTATGCCCAGCCAGAAATGCGTGAGCTCCTTGCTCAATTCCGACAGGCTGGTAGCCCTGGTAGAGCTGATATCATCGCGCATGTGATGACATCAGCTCAAACAATGGAAAATTAAAAAAACAAAAGAAAAAATCGTAAATGAAGGGTATTAGTTCACGGCGCCCCTATGAGGAAGCCAAGGCTCCCCAGGGCCCCGCAGCACACACTTTGGGAACATCTGGTGTAGAGGATTCAGGTTCTAGTCTTCTGTGATCAAGGTACAGGGTTTGAGCCTAAATAAGTTAACTAACCAACCTGTCATCTCTAACTAGGGCATTACACCCACACCCCTAACCTGTTCTCCATGTTTGCTTGTTGTTACTTATATTCCATTTTCCAGGTTAATTTTCTCATCTGATAATTCTCCATGCTTAAAAATCCTGTGCTGAAAAAGTTCCATCATTTAAATGTACATGCATCTTTAGTATGTCACACTCATAGTTGCTACTCAGGATATATGAAGAGTGTGTTCTTAAAGACAAAATGTAACAAATGCAGTGTGTTTATGTTCTGTGGCAGCTAGAGTTGGTGACATATAAATGCTGTGTGCACGTTAGTTTCCACTGATATATGGCAAATGCATTGTTCCCTTCTCTTCAAAGTGAGGGAAACAATGTTTTCATGATGTTTTCACAAACACACACACTTGCTGCAGATGCTGCATATTACCCATTTAATGTCCGAATATCGTCCCATTTAGTGCTGTTCAGTAATGTTCTCTCTCCCTTGTAATGCTGATGCTGTTCAGCCACAATATGCTGAACAACACATTGGTTCCTTTGTATCATTAGAGCTGTGCTGAGGGAGTACTTTGCACCTGTTTTACTATAAAGTTTGATTCTGACTGAGGGTCATATGCTACAGATTTGTGCTTTGTTAATCATGGATGTGCCTGCCAGCCCTAACTTACATATGTACACTGTACCTGGATAGGTGCAAGAACACACTGGAGTACTTGTATACAGTGCAAAGTTCCTTGTGTTTTATGAATTGTTTAGGGCACTGGTATGTTTTCTCCAGTGCATGCAAGCCCTATGCAGTGTACACCATATTTATGAATATGGCCCAGAGACTGGAGAATCAAGAAGCATCAGTGCATGCTTTGTCATACTAAATGATTTTGTTGTAAAATAATATCAACTGGCTAATTACCATGTTGATAATATGCCCCTAAGAACTGACCCAGTGGTCAGAGATCTGGGTACGCACTTACACAGTAGCCTTCCCTTCAAGCACCATGTGGCCACAGTGGTGAGGAAATCCTTTTATGTTTCTCAACTTATAAGTAAGGATATGGCACCTAGGTCCAAAAAGGTCATTATCCCATTGTATTCCACCCTTATTGACCAATCATAGAGTACAATGTTCCCTTTAATGTGTACCTGAGCAGGCATGTGCAGCAACAAGAGTGACTTCACAGGTTGCATACAAAAAGAATACAAAGTGTAACAAACCTGCTTTATGCAGAGCCACGTTAAAGTACTTTCCCTCTACTCAGTTTCCCATAGAATGCTGAGGGTGATCTATGTCTGGCTTACAAGGCATCTGCAAACCCCACACTTATGAATCTCCTGCATATCCGTAAGTCAAACAGTACTAGAAATACAAGGTCTAAAGACCCTGAATTTTGACTGTGACTTAAACAGAGCATGCTGTAGAGATAGATATGTGTCCCAGAGACTGCCCCTCCTATGGAACAGGCTTTCCATCCATGTGAGGCCGAGTTTGTCTATTACCTAGTTTAAGCACAACCTAGACCAGTGGATTGGGAATAGGAAATTTACACCGGGCCTGGCATCCATGACCCTTATGGACAGAGGAAGCTTATAAATACCTGGCCCTTAATATCCTACTTGCATACAGGACATCATTATTCTTTCGGGAAAACTTGACAAGGCTTAGAAAGGTTGGGTCATTAGCCTAGCAACAATCTATGAATCTTTGAATTTATGAATGTCCCACCTGTAGTCTGTTGATAGAAACCCTAATATCTGAAGGTAATGCTACTCAATGCTAGAAGTCTAAACCTCAAAATGCACTCTCTCGAGGCACTCCTAAAAATGGAGAACATCGATATCTGTGCAGTAACTGAGACCTGGTTCAAGGCTCCAGAGAGCACGCCTGCAATAGCAGGCTACAACTCTTACCACACTTTTTCAGCCACCAAACCAGGACCAAAACACTAAAGGTGGAGGAGTGTCCATATTCTCCAAGGATCTTCACACCTTCAGGCTAGTTGCCCAACACAATGCATCCAAAATTCTCCAGGTGCAACTAACACTAGGTAAGACTGCAATCCAAATTGTAGCTTGCTACAGATCCCCCACCATGCCCCAGGAGTCTCACTACACCTTTCTAACCATACTGGAAAATATTAAGATACAACCAAACACCCTAATACTGGGTGATTTCAACTACCCTGCCATTAACTGGGAAAACTACTCATGTACCAACACCTTTGTCCAACGGTTCTTGGAATTCATAAATTCCAATGCCCTGGATCAACTAATCCATAGTCCCACCAGGGGCTCCAATATCCTGGACCTGGTCATTACCAACATGGGAAATCAATGCTCCACACCAGTGGTCACCCCCTTGTTGGTTAGGCCTGACCATAAACTAATCAGCTTTGACATCCACATCCCACCTCCATCCCCCAGTAAGGAAACATCCATAAAAAAACTTCTCCAAAACTAACTTCATGCTACTCAAGTCAGAAGTGACAAACTTCATGACACCCATGCAGATGGGAACTGAAAGTTCGACTGCCGAATCCTACACTAAAGCACTGTACGAGCACATCCACTCTGGCATGAATCGTGCCATCCTAAATAGAACCAAGACGCTCTCCTCCAAAAAAAGGAAGCCAATCTGGTGGTCCCCTGTCATGTACAAAATATAAAACAAAAGGAAGAAACTGTTGCAAAAAAGAGGAAAATCCCAGGATGCAAAAAACTCCCTTACCAGCCTCAGTAAGAAGCTGAAATCCCTCATAAAATCCTACAAAGCTACTTACAAAAATAAAATTGCCAAAGATTCCAAAGACAACCACAAGGCATTCTATAGCTATGTCAAGAATCTAAATGGCAATGCTCAGATCTGCTCTGAGCTACAACAGAATGGCATTAAATATACTAATTCCAAGGACATTGCCAATATCCTGGGAGATCGATTCAGTCCCAACTTCACCCCCCTCTCACCCCCTAAAGGGCCCATCTCAATACCAAAAGATTGCCAAATTCCAGTAATCATGGCCACACAGGTAAAAACCGCATTCTCCAAATCTGAGAATACAGCATCCATGGGACCAGACAACATCCTGGGCTGAGTACTACATGAACTACAAAATGAACTGGCACCTCACCTATGTGTCATGTTTAATCATAGCCTCACCTCAGACTTCGTGCCCACTGAGTGGCGCACAGCTACAGTTATCCCATTCCACAAGGGGGGATCCACCTTGGATCCTGGGAACTACTGTCCCATCAGTCTGACAAGCTTGATCTGCAAGGCCATGGAACATATTATCATGGAACATATAAACAAAGACATTCACAATCTTCAAACACTGGATCCCGCTCAGTTTGTGTTCATGAAGTGCCGATCGTGTCTCCTGAACCTGATTGACTTCTTTGAATCAGTCTCCAGAGCCATGGAAGAGGGTAAGGTGGTCCACACAGCATATCTGGACCTTGCTAAGGCTTTTGACACCATCCCCCACTCTGGAAGCATAGATAAACTTACTAAGCTGGGCATAAATCCCTACGTCACTCGATGGGTTGCCAACTGGCTTACTGACAGAACCCATACTGTAAAAGTAGCCAACTCTAAATCCAGCTCTAGACAAGTGACAAGTGGAGTACCTCAGGGTTTAGTCCTGGGTCTGCTCTTGTTTGGCATCTACTTCTCTGAAGTACAGGCCAACACTAAGGGACTCTAGCTAACAAAGTTCGCAGATGACTGCAAACTGGGAGCCGTTATTGAATCCCCAAATGATGTGGATATTCTACAAAAGGGCCTTACAGAAACGGATGCTTGGTGTCAGAGCCATGGGATCAAGCTCAATGCCAAGAAGTGTATAGTTATCATTGTTGGGAAAAAACATGTACCCATGAATTACCACACAGGTGGCAATACACTAAACACCGAAAGTGTGATAAGAGACTTAGGAACACAGGTGGACAGTGGTCTCACCTTTTATAACCACATCGCCACAACAGTCAGGAAATCCTTCTATATGGCACACCTCATCTCTAAGGGCTTTTCATCCAGAAAAAAGGAGGTTATTGTCCCACTGTACTCGTCCCTCATTAGACCCATCATAGAGTACAATGCCCCATTTGGTATGTACCTCACAAGACATCTGCAACAACTGGAAAGGCCGCAGAAACACCTCACTAAAAGAATCACAGGCCTAAAGCAGATGTCCTCTGCTGACCGATTAAAAAACTCCAGCTATACTCTGTCGCATATCATCTACTCAGAGGCAATCTCTGCTTAGCATACAAGGCCATGTCAAACCCAGAGCTGTTGGATATGCTACACTTAAAGAAATCCCAATCCATCAGAGCCACATGCTCCAGGGACCTAAACCTTGTCATCACAATGAACAAAACATGCTGGAGGGATAGGTTCCTGACCCAGAGACTCCCCATACTCTGGAATAGACTGCCAATACATGTCAAGCAGAGCACCTCCTTGGCCCTCTTCAAAAGAAACCTTGATGATTGGATGGGAGATAGGAGATTTACCCCGGGGATCACATCAGTCGCCCTGCTAGACACACGTCCAGGGAAGTAAATATTGTGGAAAGAAATAGCCAGGGAATTGTTATGGCTAGGCTTGTGTAGGCCCTAGGGCCCATAGCCTAGTACCAACCTATAAACCTATAATAGCCTCTGTATCAGGTGAGGACTTGCAGACTTCATAGAGCCTCTGTACTCAGTGTATCTTTGATTTTCATTTTGACCTTTACTACCATTAATGACCTTGACACTCAGTCTGCAAAGACATGAAATGTCTGTTTGTTGTATTTTCCCCAGACTTTATTGAGTAGGGGTCCAAACAGACAACAGAGATCATTACTCATTGATACAGTGATGTGTCTTCTAGATCATTAAAAATACAGCAGCACTAAAATTTAATTTCAGCAGAAATATGTATATGAATTGTGAAATAAAAAATACAGGAAATCATGGTGTCTGTGAGATTTAACGCAATAAAACCAAACATTTTGCTATGTGGAATAAGGTTCCAGTGTATTTGAGTTTGTTTGTGTGGAGGCAATTTTTAAAAGACAGCCAAATACTTCTTAGATGTGGTTATTGAGTTTGCACCCGACTAGCCCATGTAATTGACTAGGTTTTATGCATGTACTGGGAAGGGAATCCTTGTAATGTGTGTGTGTGTGTGTGTGTGTGTGTGTGTGTGTGTGTGTGTGTGTGTGTGTGTGTGTGTGTGTGTGTGTGTGTGTGTGTGCTCGTGTGTGTATGAGATCCATACATTACTTTTGACTGTATATAGTTATCCAGCCATCCCAAGTTCACACTTCTGAAAAATAGTAAACCTGAATAATTTACCTTATATTTCACAAGTTGTACACTAACTGTAAATCAAAAATGAATCTACCAAACCTAGAATACTAGTCAGTGTATTATGAATTATTAAAAGCCATAAGAACCAGAACTGCAAGCCAGTAAATTCACAAACTGAAAACCACCAAGTTTTTGATATGTAATTGATTCAATGAAGTAAAAACCAAAAGCCCTGAAGTAATATGCCATATAATAATATTTTCAAGTATATTCTTATTCATGTCAGGAATAAAATGCAGTAGTCTATATAATATAATATAATATGAATTGCATATAAAGTCTTTTCAGCAGCTGTAAGTCAGCACAACAGTGGCTAATCTTAATTAACCAAGCCAACAAGTCCTTAAAAAAAGAATTGCTTCAAAAGATAAATGTCAAAAACTTAGCTTACTAAAAACAAACAAAAAGTAATCAAACTTATTTCAGTCACACAAGCACATGAACACACACACACACACACTTGCTCACATAGACTTACAATGGGCATGTATGTCTATATATATCTTCTTCTTCTTTCAGCTTTTCCCGGTTAGGGGTCGCCACAGCGGAACATCTGTCTGCTCATGATTGGCAGTGGAGTTTTACAGTGTCGAGTTGCCAGCCCGGCACCCAACCTTCCACAGAAGGCACAACATATGCATCCACTCACACCTAGGGCCAATTTAGAGTATCCAATCCACCTACTGCATGTCTTTGGGATGTGGGAGGAAACCGGAGTACCATAGGTGGAAACCCATGCAGACTCCGCACAGAAGGCACCCCAGCTGAGAATCGAACTGGAGAACCTCTTGCTGTGAGGCAGCAATGCTAACTGCTGCACCACCAGTCACATATATATATATATATATATATATATATATATATATATATATACATATATATATATATATATATATATATATATATATATATATATATATACATATATATAGATACATATATATATATATATATATATATATCTAGAGAAAGAGAGAGAGAGAGACATACACATGAAAACACACACACATACACACACATGAACACGCACGCACACACAAAACTGTCATTCAGTCCATTGACATTGGAGGGATGTCTTGCAGTGACTTTGGAGGACTGATTTTTTTGCAGTAAATGAAAGTATTTATGCTTAAGCATCTTTGAAAATGAAAACCACCATCTTTGGTTACCTAGATTTAAAGAGCGGCAATAAATGAAAAAAAATTACCATAACTGTTATGCAAGGCAGACAACAGCAATTTGACGTTCTTGACTTGCTCAGGTCATATCTGAAAAACATCTACTTGGGATCTGTCCACCTACCCCATAGAAAACAATAAGTAAAAATAAATTACAAGAAGACAGGAGTGATTTTTTAATTTATAACACCACTCCTGCAACTATCTGCCACGTTTCATGGAGCTAATTTCTTGCCCTACCCCCCTTGCATGTTCATATGTCACATGTTCCCATGAACAAGACAGCATTAAACTAAAATTTCAGGCTTCAGGGGTGAAAACGTAATAGGAAACCATAATAACAATAACCATTTTCTGACCTGTTTAAGCAGCTCTGTATTTGTAGTTTACTTTGAAGCTACAGGATCAGCATAACCTGTTGTCAGTTACACTTAAGCATTGTCAGTAGCCAGAGCTGCACGTTGCACCTTTTGTTTATTTTTCACTCTAAGCACACGTGAATGGGCACCATGTAATAAGAATGACTCACAATTGGTCAGCAAACTCCCTAAAGAAATTGCAGAAGTATAGTTTCTGTAGATACAAAAACAAATGTTAACTATTTCATTACTTGAACAGCTTTAATACAGCATTTAAGATTTCAATAAAATACAGATAGATAGATAGATAGATAGATAGATAGTTAGATAGATAGATAGATAGATAGATAGATAGATAGATAGATAGATAGATAGACACACACATATATATATATATATATATATATACACAAGTTCCAGACCAAATCCATCACACTGTATGTAATGCCATAAATCATATTAGAAAATTGTATATAATTTATTCCTTTCTCATAATCTATGAATCTAAAATATCATGGCTTCCAACAGCAACATAGTTGTCTGTTAAGATAACATTAAAATACATTTTCTCTATGGTAATTTCAATTTAGATATACCTGTAAGGAGCAAAAATGCTAATGTAGGTCAAGACAGATTATAACAGATTGAACATAACCTCAAGATTGAAAAATCAACTATACATACTCCACTATGTTAACTGCTGCATAAAGGCATGAAGTAAGAGACACATACCAGCACTGTATTTGTTTTTTCTCTACAGAATTATGTTAAGCATAATGTTTCTGATGTAAAAAAATGTAGGCAGTTTGACAAACAAGAGCTGCACCCGCCTGCACACTGCAGTGTAAGGGCTACACGCCTTGCTCCCAAAACTAAATGTGCTAACTTAGAGGTACCAAGACCTTTGAGGTAGAAGGAACACTTGGTTTGTTGAAAAATCAGGTATTAACCATTTCACTGAGGTACTGCACTCTTGGAGTTAGTATACTTACTTGGTGGAGGGTGGTTGCTGAGGTATAGTCCCTCATATAAGCAGATGTAGGAGGGCTATGTCTCCCATCCCACAAAAAAATATCTTCTTACATATATTGAGTAAAATGTAATTTGATTATATCTTTGTCCTTTGAATTGTCTTAAGAATGAGTTGTAGTCGGCATGCCACATGGTTTACTCTAAACTTTCACTTAATAATAATCTGTGGAGTACTGCAGATGATTGGTTGTACAGTTCTACAGATGAGGCTATTTTCTTTTTCTGTAATTTCCTGCAAAGGTACTCAAAAACGAGTTACTAAGTTAAAAGACTGTAGCTGGTATTCATAGGTAACACACAGTATTGCACAAATTATTGTGTGAAGTGGCAATGCATAGGTACAGAACAATACAGAGGCACAAATAGTGTATCCACTCAAGGGTAAAAATACTGCAATACACCGCATATGCAAATGACCATATAATGATATGTAAATTAGGTTTCCGATGCAAATGTGGCATGGTGATTATGTAACTGTGGACATCAAACATGGCAGAGTGCTTCAGAGACATATAACAAGACGGGGATACATCACTGCGGCATAGACCTGTTCTGAATGCCAAGGATTGATACTGTACAGAACTCTATAATGTTAACATTAACAGTAGCAATAACTAAACAACTCATTTTAATAGCTGCTTTCAGTGCCAGTGTCTGTGACACTGTGCATCCATTGCGCATCAGCTGTCTGTGCCACTACAAACAATAGTATCAGCACCTAAACTACCAGCACTTAACTGACCATCAGATTATGGATTCTGTGTGGATAAGTATACCATATAAGAGCCTGTTGAATTGTGTCATTCGTAACCAGAACCCAACATCCCAAATGACATTAAGGTACGTGTAGTTTTAACTATCACAGCTACAAGGATGTTTCAGTAATCTTCTGTGCGCGGGGAAGGTAAATATTGCAGGCATCAGCCATGTAGAGCCTAAACTAGTTGCTTGACATTATAATTCATCTTGTGGAGGAACATATGTGGCTCCCAAAGATTGCAGGGAGGAGAAACACCACTATGCAGGCATTTTAAATCATAGCCAGTTTCTTTGAAGTGCCGAGAGTGATTTGCTACACACACATTTCCATCAAAGCTTCACTCAGTTCAAAATGTGTCAGATACATCACAGGAAGGTATTTCGCTCCCTCAACTGCCAGCTGGAATGCAATGCTCAAGGCATCATCTGTAATATTTTCATGTACCAAACAGTCAGTTCCCCTGATTTACAGTTATAGTAAATGTCTGACTCATATTAACAGGTAATACTGGGGGACTTTTTACGGGGATGTCTAGTTGGTAATTACACGCATAGGCACATACATTGGCCAGTATATGCATTTACTATGCAAACAAGTAACAGGCCACATGTAATGAAGCCATTGTTGTATGTTGCAGATGAGGCAAGATAAACATTAGAACTTTGTCTGATGTCCCCATTCACAACCTCTCGGTCATTGTATGTTGCAGATGAGGCAAGATAAACATTAGAACTTTGTCTGATGTCCCCATTCACAACCTCTCGGTCAGTGGTAGATAGTGTGAAACACTGCACATACAGAAACATGGAACATGGCGAAACACATATTTGGCTAATTGAAGAGATGCTTCTACTGCCTTAATGCATCAAATGGGACACTGCAGTATACACCAGAGATCAGCATTCAGATATTTGTTGTGTGTGCCTTGTTGCATCACATGGCTGTGTGGACACATCTACAGCAGCAGGGAAATATCCCTGTAGGGCCCACTATAACTGTAAGAGCAATAACCAAGAAACAGGGCAGACAGTCATATAATGAACAGGCAGCAACAGTATCACATGCAAGGGATAGGCAGGTACAATATATTGTAGCACTGGCAAAGAGACAGTGTTTGGTCCATGATTATAAGCTATGACACAGAGAACACAAAATCAAATGATGCATGCATTATCACACCCAGACAGTGCAAGGTAGTGAGATGACCACACATGTTGTGCATCAGACATTAGTCAGACATATATTGTCCACATAAGTTAGAGGGTGGACGGACACAGTTATCATCACTTGTACAGGTAGGTGGACACAGAGACAGGAGACAGCAATGCTATCATGTAAGTCAGTGTCATGACAGGTAGATGAAGTAGCCAGAAGTTTGGTAGCAGATAGTGGAGGAGAGTCAAGGATCACATCCTCTTGCTAAATCTGAAATATTGCTGATGTGCACTGTGGTGGCCTATAGGCTTGGGGCCTGACTGCGTCCATGGTAGGGAAGGAGTAGAAATATAGCAGACTGCACTTACACTCTAATAGACTTTCCCATTTTGGGATTCAATAGATGCCATCATCATTGGTTACAAATGGCCTGCTGATTTCAGATATGTGCTGTCCCATTGTGCTGAATATTCACCATATGAGTACATACATACTTTGTTGCTCAGAATGTTGCAGTTGTAGCCCAGAGGTACTTGGATGACAGATATCCAGAAGCCTTTTGATCAATTAAGTCCTGCCTCATTTGCAGTGTACTGTACAATGTTGAAATGTCACAGTTATTACTAGCCTGGTGCATTTTCTACAGACACTCATGCAGTCTTTACCATCCCATATCCTGCATCCAAGCCAAAACTGGCTATGAGAGTCTATTCCCTCTAACCAGACAGTGACACCAAGAATTTCTGTAAACTGCTTCTCTGTTAGTGATCCAGTTCCTGTGATGGGTATGTCCTTGGCAATGACCTGTGCCTTCTTCTTAGCATGCAGTGTCAGACTGGCTACTCTTGACTGCACCTGTTGCAGAGTCTTATTATGGTTGTCCACAGCAGTGATAATCTGGACCATTCATTGTCCTACTAAATCTTGTCTATTTCACCTTTGACCAGGATGTACATATAATGCATGCAGAAGGCCTGCAGTAGGAACACAGTAACCAGGGTGATGATCTTTTCTAGCTATTGTCTCTCTCGTCGGCCCATGACAAGACATGTACACCTGTCGGTTATACACTTCAGTTATTGTGTGGTCATGGCCTTCTGTGGATGTCCATTTTGGACCTCACTTCCATTCCCACTTTAAAGTAGCAAAAATATTTCCCAATTTTAATGTCATGTGTTAAACTGAGAATGTCTTACACAGGAAGAATGACCTTCCCAACATTGTTATACTATTTGTAGCTCTATCTTAGTAGGGTATACTGTTTCTTATCTCCATGAATGCATAATACTTAATTTTTTTTTGTTAGTAAGGGTTTCCTTTTGGCATACATACTGTCCCTCTTAAAGTGTAACAATACTGCCTTTGTTTAGCTTTCTTTCCCCCTCCCCAACACTAAGACATTGCACTTAGTATTGCAGTAGAACAGTAACAGAATACAATTTCAGCCATCCTATACTATTGGCATAATATCTGTAGCCACATGCTATTCGGAGGTAGAAGTTTTCACAGATGTGTGTGTGTGTGTGTGTGTGTGTGTGTGTGTGTGTGTGTGTGTGTGTGTGTGTGTGTGTGTGTGTGTGTGTGTGTGTGTGTATGTGTAACTATGTATACACTTCTTCTTTTAGATGCACATATGCATGCATGAGGGTACTTGTCTAAATCTGTACTGGTAGGCTTTATTTAGACACTGCATCTTCTACATTGTTATTATGCAGAAACTATGCTTACAAACTAATAAAATATCCATCACCTATTCACACTTCAAGCTTATTGCACAGTATTTTTTTTATGTCACTTAACATCTTAACATATAATATTAATACTAGTCTGCCTTAGCTGTTACATATTTAAACTAGGCAGTGTCTGCCAGACAACTGCTGACCTGATGAAACTGAGTTATTTATTCTGGGGCTGCAGTATTTTAAATCCATACTTGTTGTATATTAGAAACTTAAGGGAATCATAACTGCTGCATAAATTGCACACATTTTATACAGTTAACCCTGATTATTGAATATACTTTCATGTACTGTACCTGTTATACTCCTCACTCCCCATACTCTGCTCACTGCCAACCCTCCAACTGCCTCCAATACATTTGTATGCCAGCAGTTGTCTTGGAGTGCTGTGTAGAATGACTACTGCCTAGCAGTGAGCATTGTCATCTAAAAGCAGTTTCAGGATGAAATAAAAATTGTCTAAGCCATTGGCAGGAAACATATAGTGTCACTTTTGTGACAAACCATTGTAGTAAATGATCTGCCATAAAAGTATCTATTTTTCTTGCCTTTTGCAAAGGCAGTGTCTTGGTAACAACTGAATTACTGTTGTGGAGTTTTGCATTCCTGTGACCCTTGTATTTTGATATCTCACACACTCATGCAGTCATAAACTAATGTTATCAATTAATGTATGTATTTATGTTTTACTAATCAGGATAACCCTGTTAGGCCTGGACCACTTTCATTGTGGACCTGAAGGACAAAGATCACACACTGGAGTTACAAAATGTTTATGCTGCCATGTTACAGAACATGACATAAAGACTGCATTACAGAAAAAAAAATGTCAGGTTAAAGTTTCAGTCACAAAATATAGAACTCTGACATACTACAGAGATTAGCATTATGGCTATATACAAACTACTATATATTGAGTACATCTGAAATATAGAATACATGCGATGTATAGTGATAATTGACAGAACAGAGAATAAAGAGATGTGGCCTGTTGCAGTTTATAGGACTTGATTATCAGACTTTGTAAGACTTTGACTTGTTTCTGGTTATGACCCAAACCAAAGGGTAAAAAGGTCACACAGACTAATCATTAATTAAAAACTGCAAGAAAAACTCAGCCAAGCTAGAGTTTCCACTGTGTGATACTGCAAACCTCAAATAATGGAGGCTCTTCGGATATATGCAAATGACCCCTTAAGGACAGCAAGTATTTCAGCTACATAGCTTCTGAAAGCCCAATGCCTTTTTTTTTTTTTTTTTTTTTTTTTACTTTTTAAGTCTTTATGTTTACATTCAGGCCAATAAAGTCAAACCCCACTAGGTGTGGGCATGCATGTCTGGCCTTTTTATTGACCTCATCAGCACAACATAAGTGGATATTTTGGCTATACAGCTAGTGGAGTTTGGCTTTATTGGCCTGAACGTAACCATAAAGACTTGAAAAGTAAAAAAAAATGTCATGGGCATTCAGAAGCCATGTAGCTGAAACACTTGATGTCCTTAAGGGATCATTTGCATATATCCCATAGACCTCCATCACAGGAGGATTAAGGTATCACACAGTGAAAACTCTAGCTTGGCTGTGTGTTTCTGGTTATGAGTAATACTGAAGTAAATGCTGATATATTTTATAGAGCTAGTATTCATAAATAGAAGGTAAACATTGAAGAACTTGAATTATAATATTAGATTGTATGTACAATGTAAAATAGTTACTTGAATTATAAGACTGTTTGTACAATGTGAAATAGAATGCCTTGAATTATAATATTTGACTGTATGTACAAGGTGGAATAGATAAACCTGAACTATAATATAAGACTGCAAGTACAAGGTAAAGGATTAGGATGCATTCAGATGTTAATGAGGTGGACAAGTATATAGAAAACAGAAAGGTTCGGTGAATGAGGGGAAAAATTAGTTTTGCTTAGAATGAAAAACAATAATGTTATATCAATTGTTTTCTATGTGAAATAAAGTGAGATGGTGGAGATGTCTAAGTAATACCAGGCGAGATGTATGTACTGTTGGCCTTAAGTGAGACTGACATAGTATTTTGAAAATGTGGTGTTGCCAGTTGTCCTTAATTGGACGGGCAATTCATTCCATTATTTTGACAGAAAAATACCCAGTCTGCTCTCTCCTATCTTAGACTTTATTGTATTTATATCTAGTGTGTTTTATTTGAACCTGTTTGTAGTATGTTGGGTAAGGGTAAGGATGTTGGTTAAAATTGGCAGGCTGGGTTGTGAAGAATGTAACAGATGGACAGATGAGCATAACTTTTTTTCAAAGGACATCCAATTAAGTTGGTTATGAGCTGTACAGGAATGTATATGAGTTGGCTGCTTGCTGCAAATGTAAGGGTCTTCATGTAAGTTGCATATATTTTGCTGAGAACAACCTTTGTACAGTAATGTGTATGAGCTGTCTCTTCCTGCATGTGTACTTGTTTTCATGTACATTGCAGGCATTTTAATGAGAACAGCCTTTGTACAGTAATGCATTTGAGTTGGCTGCATCCTGCAAATGTATACGTTTTGCCCTTAAGTTGCAGACATTTTAATGAGAACAGCCTCTGTACAGTAATGTATATGAGTTGGCTGCATCCTGCAAATGTATACCTTTTCCTGTAAGTTGCAGACATTTTACTGAGGGCAGCCTTTGTAGAGTTACCAGTGGGTGCGGTGCCATAAAGGTGCTTGGTTAACAGTAATGCTTCTGCTATTTTTCTCTTTGAATCTCTTGCAGTCATCTATATATCTTATATAAAGCTCCCAAGCTTCTATTTGCATCTTTGGTATTATTTTCAAAGTGATCTTTAAAGATGATGTTTGTATAAAGGATACAATAGATTTTTTAATGTTTTATGTCTCAACTGGTCTAGCTATACCATAGACTGCTATGATGGTGTTTGACAGCTGAGAGGCTTGTGTTTATCACAAATCAAGACATTTAGTTTTCTTCTCATTTAAAATTAAGCTATGCAGATGTATGTTATTAGTAAAGGGATTGAAGGCATACTGCAGGTCATCAATTTTACATGTTATAAGTTATATGGATGATGCTAAAGACATTTACATACTGTATCAACTGGATTCATTTTGTATAAGAATGCATACCATTAGTGAAATCAATAACTAGTAGTACTGATCCTCATGTAACACCTATATTAAATAAGTACTCTTGAGATGTAGAGCTCCTCCGCTGACCAGTTTATGCCCTATAGGAACATATGAATAGTAATAGGCAAATGGTCATGGGGACTATAAGATTTTGTAGAGAGCTGGTATCCCATAATAGTGCAATACTGTGGTATCTTATGGCTGCAGCCTTGTTATTAATATGTTATAGTTAATGACATCAGAACTATTGTAGAAGTTTAGAAATAGTGCAGTTGTATAATAAACATTGCCTCTGTTTGCTGCTACACCATCCACAAGCTTCAGTAGGGCAGGCTGGGTACTGTGTCCTTGCCTAAAACTGAGCTGAAATTGGATTGCTAAACTGTAGTCAAGGAGATAGTTTAGAAGTTGTTTATGGACTACACCTTCTAGTATTTTGGGCAGAGAACCAGAGACATTCATATTTTTATGGTCTGCACAAGGCATGTAAGATCTGTGACTCCTTGAAAGTGCACATCATCTTCATTTCATGTAAAATGTATAATGTGATTGCATACACGACTGCAAGACTATGAATGATGCAATCTTAAGATTACATCAATGCAACTGTTTTTTTTTTTCATTTCCAGCACCACCTCCCTGCAATTATTAGCCTCCTTTCATTAAGTTCTTGTGAAATATGTAAGAGTGTGAAATTAAAAATAAAGCAATTGGGAAAATAAACTTACAGTGACTTCTTTAAACTAATTATCTCCATATTTCCCCTTCTGTTTCTCCATATTTTTGTTATGCATACTACTGTACTTTAAAACTGTTATATTAATAGTACTTTAGCATTTAATGCCTGAAACTTCACAACATGTTGTCATGGCAAAACTGTGAAGTTGCAGCCCATCTGACAAGATGTCAAAACTACAAAGAAAAATATTCAGTGTAATCTGCTATAATATGAACAAACCTCATGCAATGCAGATAAAAAAAAACAGAAATCTAAAATTATAGAGAAGAGTTGAATTGTAAAATGTACTTCTGCACATTAAACTCTAGATAATTTTCTCATCTTGATTACACTGATGAAAAGTCTGGACTTCTGAAAAAATGTAAAACAAAAATAGATACTTACGTATTATCACAACTAGATTCATAACAACTCACTCAGCAGTTGTGCTTATGGCACAGAAATTTACTGGCATTATTATATCATTAAAACTTTTTATAGTGGTCAAGGAAAGTTCTATTTTCACTTTCCACTGGCATTTTGTTTGACTACACCCTGCACTCTCATAAGTTTAGACACATTTCATAGCCTTGCCATTGCTTTTCTGTTTGTAACAATCTGTAGGCAGCCCGTAGTTGGATAGCTCATAATCCTACTTGGACTTGTTGCACTGTGAGCATGAGGTCTGTAATGGTTGATAGTACTCGGTCTGCTTTTTTTTTTTGCCTTCATAGTTTGTGGAGGTCAGCATAAATTTGAGGGGTGAGGGTGTGTTTAGGCAGTTATTCTTCTGCTGTGCCTTGCTTTATCACTGTAAAATGTTACCATTGAAAAGAGAATTCCCCAATGGTGCATGATGACCTGAAATGGGTTGGGAGTTGCCTCCATTCCAATGTTAACATAATGAAGGGGTAAAAAAGTACATTAAAAGCATTTTCCACAAATCCCTGAGAATTGCAGTCAGTAGTGCAGAACAGATAAACTCGTTCTGCAGTAACATTATGAATTATAGTAGGTCTGAAATCTGGTTGCGATAATACGTAAGTACCTAAATATATCACTGCACAGTAATGAAAGTAAATTATCTAGTGTTGAACAATCCTGTTTCTGCTACGCC